>NC_035442.2:38283354-38583354 GCF_002127325.2 Helianthus annuus
GGCTGAATACATTGCTGCTGCAAGCTGTACAGCCCAACTCCTGTGGCTTCAAATCAGTTACTGGATTTTGGTATCACTGCCTTAAAGACACCACTCATGTTGGACAGCCAGGCACCAGAAAATATCATCAAAAATCCAGTTTCCCATTCTACCACAAACCACATCGACATCAGACATCACTTTGTGAGGGATTGCTATGAAAAAGGTTTGATTTCTCTGCATCATGTCCCAACTAAAGACCAGCTGGCAGATTTGCTCACAAAAGCACTTGATACAGCCACTTTTGAAAGCTTGGTCTCTAGGATTGGGATGCTAAACATGGAATAACAAGCAACATCTTGTTTTTCTATGAATAAAAGCAACAAAATGTTTACAGAAAATCAAAAATCCATCCTTAAAAATAGCTTAAAAATGAAAATTTCATTAAAATCCTTAAAAGTCTGCCATAACCACTGATTGTTCAAAAGTCTGCTCTACTTCAAAAAGTCTGCCCACTGCTGAAAGGCAACCTCTGTTTTCTCATTCCTTGATAACCACTATTGTTCAAAAGCAGTGTCTTATCCACTGATATGCTATCCACTGATAGTGAAAATCATCCACTGCCTCCTTTCCAATGCTTTCATCAGTTGCTTTCACCAAAAGTATTGTCCTTCATTTTCACCAGTGGTTGTCACGTGGGCAGTACATAGCAGTCAGACCTTTTGTAACGGCTGCCACGTCAGCATTCATTCTCTTTCCTATAACATCCCCACTCACCATCAAAACAGAGTTTTACTGTCGAATTGAATTCTTAAAAATTCTCTTCTCAAAGCAGTTTTTCTTCTCATTTCTCACAAATTTCTTCGATCGTTTCATTTCAAAAATGACAAAATCGAAGCTTTCTGCAAAACCCTCATCAAAATCATCGAAAACAGCCTCTCAAAAGGCAACTACCACTGAAATTCCATTCAAAAAATCTCACAATCTCCTGGGTCTTCTCACAAAACCAGGAACCACAGATGTTTTCGATTCCATTATCACCATCATGGCAAAATCAAAGTACAAAACTTTTCTCACCGCCAACGCACCCATCTACTTGGCGACCCAAAGGGAATTTTGGAAGAATGCAACCCTTGAAAAACAAGGAGACCTTGCAACTGAAATCCACTCTTCCATAAAGGGTAAAGCTGTCCACATTACACCACAATCCATCTCCGAAGTCTTTCAACTCGATGACCAGGCAGGTAAAACTTCCTTCACTAAAAACGAGTTGCACACTGATTTCATTGAAAGAGGGTATGAAGCCACAATGATGAAGAAACTAACCTTAGAAAAAAGGTTATTTTCCTCCTACCCCAAGATTTCTATTTCATACCCTCCTCCTATGTGTGTCAAACAAAACCACTTCTTTTAATGAGATCCCTATAAAGATTCAAAATCTGGATATGCAATTCTTCAAGAAGAAAATTATAATTATTCTTGGGAAATCTTTAAAGATTTGGTAAATAATGTTGAAAGCAAATCATTCTTACTATTTCCAAGGTTTTTAAGTTATTATTTTCAAAAGAAATTCAGTAAGGATGATTTAGCTTTAATAAACCAAGGTGAAATAACTGCAATAAACTGCCTAACGTCTGAAACTTTTTCACGAATGTTAGCACCTTGCAAAACACAAGCAGGGGTACCTGAGCAGAATTAAGCAGCAACCACTGCTCCTCAGGTATCTGCTGCTGAGCCTACTGCTCTAGGTGATCAAAGCAGCAGACCAACTGTTTTGAAACCCACACCTACAAAACCCAAAAAGCCTTACAAAAAGAAAAATCAAAAACCCCCCAAACCAATCAAAATGGCAACTCTGGAGGATGAGATACCAGAGTTAATGCTTGTGACAACACAAGAGTCACACGAAACCACTGCTACTTCTTCCTCACAGCAGATGGTACAAATATCTCAACCCATAACCATAACTCCTCCTGCTTCTTCACAAAAAGAACAGGTTGTACACAAAGGGCCACCACATTATGATGCTCTGGATACACTCGTTTCCATCATCCACAGCTCAATGCCCGGAGCAAATCCGCTTTCTACACCCACCATCACATCCTCAATTCCACCAAAAACACAACTACTGTTGGATGCAATTGATTTGAACCAGGCATTACACAGTCCTTCTCAATCACCTATCAATGAGAATATGCCTCAACAAATGACTGAGCCTGTTGTATCATTCTTTGCTAACCCACCAACACAACCTGAGGAGGTTACACCCATTGAGTTACAAGTAACTCTTTGTGGTAATCCAAGTGAAGCAGCCACTACAACTATTGAACCTACAGGTTTACAGTTGGACAGTGGTTACATCTATAAGACTTCCTTGGAGGCAATTCCTTTTATAGCACCTCTGCCAACCACCAGTGGATTTATCTATCCTACTGGCAACATCAAAAGGTTGTCAAGTGTTGAAGGAAGAAGACCCCAGTACCAAGAAAAAGGGGCATCAGTGGTTAAGGTTTGGAGTAAACTCCCTACTTCTACCACTGATAAAACCACTGTTAGTGGGAAATCAGATGATCCCATTAAATTGGGTGATGGTTTAAAGTACCAGAAATTGACGGCTCGTGTTGAAAAACTTGATAACTCTGTTGCAGAACTCAAAGATATGTTACAACAGTTGTTACAAGTATAAAAGGTACAATCCACTGTTGTTCCACCTCAAGCACCTGCTCTCCAACAGGCACCTGCTACAAATGAGCTCTGGAATCTATTTCAACATTTTCTCCATCATCAAGCACAAATAGCAGATCAGCAACATGAAAAACATGTTCAACAATTGAGAAATGCTATGGAGTCTAGGTATAAAGACACTCAGGCTGATCTAAAGGCTCTCAAAACTCAGATCTTGCACTCCACTGGCACTGCTCCTCCACCAGTATTCTTCATTGATCAACTCCCCGAAGATAATGCCAAAAAGGGGGAGAAAATTCAGGAATGGAAAAGAAAAGGAATAACAGATGGTCTCTATCTCGCACTAGAAAATTCAAATATGACCAAACGGATTCCTTTGCCAGATGGGAGTAAGAAAATTGATGTGACTACAAATGCACTTGCAGAAGCACTTGCATGTGTAAAAAGGGATAGAGAGGCCAAAAAGAAAGCCAGGGTGGATTATCCAGATCAGGGTACTTCAGGGTCAAGAGATGATGAAAATCTCATTGATGAAAAGAAGAAGCCTACTAGAAAAGAAAGGCTACCCAAATCCATTCCGGTCAGACGTTCAAAGTCTGCTCAAAAACCACCACCTAAAACAGCTGTTGTAACTCCTGTTGTGTCAGCTGCTGTTGGTACTTCAGTAGTTTCAACATCTGTTCTCACTTCAACACACACCACTTCAACACACACTACATCCAATGCTTTACCTCCATCACCACCTAAATCACAATCACCTCCTGTCAAAAGGCAGAAGACAGCAGTTGTTACAACTTCTGCTGTAAAGACAACAGTGGTTGGAACACCAGTTGTTTCAACAACTGTTAGTCTATCACAAACCACTGCCACTACAACCACCTTTCCATCCAAAACATCATCAGTCCCTCCTCAATTAAAGAGGAGAAGGCTAATTCCTAAAGATGATGTCACTGCACCATCCCAAACATCTTCAAAACCTTTGGCTCTTGTAAATATACCAAAACCAGTTCCACTTTCTTCAGTTCCAATGCACAAACCTTTACCTCCTGCAGGTGTTCAATTTCCTCTTGAACTAGAAGCTGTCAGAGAAGAGATAAAATCCTTCTATACTGAGGATGACCCTGCCAAAAGGAGTTTGCCTTCAATCAAAGGATATCCCTGGCCCAAAAACATTGAAGAATATTTGAAGATAAAGGCCAAGCAAGCAGGGGATATCTCGAAAAGAAACACACAAGGGAAATCTGACAAAGAAGTATCAAGATACTACCAATATCTGCTCACACAAGTCAGTTCCCTAGAACGTTTTGCTAAAAATGTCAGTCAACAAATTTCAGAAAGAGCAGCTGAAACTCTGAAGAAAGACTACATTGAAAGCATTATGTTCTACAAGAAATACAAAGGAGAGAGACACATGTACAAAGAGTGGACTGTTCCAGAGCTTGAAGCTGAATCAGCCAGAATTCAAGTTATGATAAAAAGGAAAGTCACTCACACTCCTCCTGATTGGGCAAAGTTCAAAAAGAATGTACCTGAAAAGCAGTTGGAACTAAAAAGAATGAAAGAAGAATTGGTTGTTGCTGAATTTGGCACGAAAAGACAAGTTGCTAGATGGAAAGAAGATTTAGTCAGGTCAACCTACAAAAGGTTGGAGGAATTAAGGAAGAAAGATCCAAAAATTCCTCAAAAACCTGACTACCCTGAAGCAGCGGTTTCAAAAGGACCATCAAAGCTGCAAATCAGGAGATCCACTGCTCCAGCTGGTAATGCCATCTACAAAAGAAGGACACAAAGCCAGTTAGGAGCTGAAACTGTTCAAGAAATTCTTGCTGGAAATGTTGTTTTAAAAGAAGGCTTGTTAAGAACGTTAAAAGAAGAACTTGAACAGGAAAACTCTGCTACCACTGCTCAGCCAGTGATGAACAGGCCAGCCTCACCAAATACTTCTGCAAATAAACATCTCCCAAGAAACCCACCAGGCTCAAAAATACAAAAGTGGGCAACTGACAAACAGACCTGCGTATTGACTTTGCTCAGGTCTGGTGGAGTAGTGGAGACATTATCAAGGGAACAAGCTCTTGGCCTGAGTCTTGAAGATTTGCAGGATCTCCTTGATCTTCCACTTAGCAGGGATGATGAAGATACAGATGCCCTTGACTTTGAATTACAATTTAAAGGTCAGATAAGGGAGCTGTTAATGAGGCAATAAAATATCCACAAATAATGAAGGGTTTTGGCATTATCTGTTCCAGGGGGAGATTGTTGGGATTGAACCCTATCAGAGGAACAGATAATTAAAGCCAAAACTGGATCAGAACAGTGGATTCTGAATAAGCAGATGCTGATACACAAATCTCTTCCCTTGAAAGTGATTACAACTACTGATGACCTCCTATCTGCTGATCTTACCAAACTGCTGTCTCATAACTGCTGCTCAACTAAAGATCTGATGGAAGACTAAAGTCCTACTGATTCAATCTACTGTCTTGAGTCAAGCACTGCTGATCCGGACAAGTGCTGCTGGGTTCACAGCAGTAGAAGGTTGCAGCAGCTGTTCTAAAGTCTGTTTTGTAATAGATTGTATAAGCAGTAGTTAACCCAAGCAGTGTCTGTATAGATCAGAGGTTAGAGTTTGTTAGGAGGTTAGATGTCACTTTCATGGTGACGTCAGCAAAGATGCTCAGTAGTTTGCAAGTGCCTATAAATAGTTCAGTACTTTGTACTGTTCTATTAGCTCTTTGCATCATTCGTCTTCTTTGCACGAATAAACTACTGAGCTCGGGCTGAGGGGGAGTTTGCATTCATACATCTATCTTTGTAATCGTTGTTGAAATTAAATTCAATCATTCGGTTCATAGTGTAAAAGATGTTTGATTAAAGTATTACTCTCATTTGATTGTATGCAAAGTTTGTTTTCATTTTAATTCCGCTGCACAACTCATCCATTTTCATCTTAACTTCAAACACAAAATACAATAAAAAAGAAACTCAGATCCAACAGGCGTTTAGGTTTAACGTGTTGTATTAATTTTGTTATGTTATGTTTGAACAATATTGTTATTTGAAATTCTTGTAATGTTTTGACAATTTATTTATGAAATGAAATCGGTTGAATTAAATATTGTCACAATTAGTGTTATGAAGTCTCTTACAATCTTGAACAAGTCCCACTCCGATGATTCCGCCATTGGTTGGGGTGTGACACTGAAGACTCCGACAACATCCGAGTTTGTTGGTGCATCCGTCTGTCGTCTTCGTCTTGTATCGAGTCTTGTACTGTACTAGTTAGATCAGGGCACGAAAATCGAGATAGTTGGATTTTAGGGTGATTCCGCTTGAAATGTCACATGGACAGTTTCAAGCGAAATCACATAGTTTTAATTCCGCTCGAGTTATTGGTGTTGATTTCACTTGAAGTGTTAATGTCTTATTCCGCTTGAAAAGAACATATCATGTTCAAGCGGAATCTCCTGCCTGTATATAGGCTGTCCAAGCGAAATCATGTATTCATTCATTCCGGTTTGCAACGAAGTGCTGCCGAAGTGTCGAGTCACTGTAAAAGTCATACAATCAATACAAACGACAGTTTAAAGTGTAATACTTGCTGAATTGAACTCAGTTTCTTAGTTTCCGCCTCTGAAAGTGAGATAAACTCTTCTGATCGACTCGTTTGGGTCTGAAAACGATCCTACACGACCTGATGAGTTCAATTCATCCGGACTGACACTTTTAAGCGAACTGGAAGTCCAATACAAGCGAACTGATCCAATTATGTTCAATTCGTGCGAAATGGAACCAAGTTTCACACGAACTGACCTATCTCGAACGAACTGAACATGTTCTCGGTTGATTTTTACGAAATTGATCAACTTATAGGTCGATTTTACATCTGATTCTTTCAAGGGTTTGTTAAAACAGTGTTTCGCGTATTATATGAGAAAATCAAGCCATTTTATCCGTAAAATCTTGGTTAATTTGATGAAAACTTGTAAAAGAAGGATTAGAAATCAGAATTTTTGATGAAATCAAGCTGAAATGGTAAGAACTCTTCCTCCTGAGCTCGGATACCACTTGTAGGATCGTTGTGACGACCAAACGAGTCGTTCAGAAGAGATCTCGTCCAATACGAAAGGCGGAATCAGACGTATCGGAGTTATTTCAGCTGGATACACACTAGAATCACTTTAACTGTCTCTTGTATTGATTTCAGAACGTTTTACAATGCTGGAGACACTTCGGCAGAGCTTCGCTACCGGAATCACACACTTACCAATGAAAGACTCAAGCTCACTATTTATAGAAGACCCAGTTCGCATGAAGTGGACTCATACGACCTGGTCAGTGTCAGTTCGTACGAACTGGCCTAGCCAGTTCGTGCGAACTGGTCAATCTTTTCTAAAACTCTATTTTCTAGGCTACCGAGCTTTGTTTCTTCTAATCTAGCTACAAGACTCGATACAAGACGAAGTTGACAGACATATGCACCAACAAGGGCTGTGGGTCGATGGTTTGGATATATATATATATATATATATATATATATATATATATATATATGGATTGGTAGAATTATAGTTCCTGTGTTGATTTTGGGCTTTTACTCAGTGAACTTAACATTACATATAGGTTGTGATAATGTCGCTAGTGGGTGCAGATGGTTTTGGTTTGGGTTTGTGCACATGATGTTATGTTTATGCTCAACTTACCACTGCCGCTTTGACATAAAAATGCGGTCTTTGGTTTCAAGTTATTACATGGGTGCGGGTGGTGTCGGTTTGGTAATAGTGAATGTGTTTCGGTTGAGGATTGAATGGTTTGGGATATTGACGCTTGAAGTTTAAACCTTGCAATTAGAAAAGAATTTTGGCAAAAAGGGAAACCCTCCTTTAACTAGGCGGACTTTTTCAATCGCTAGAAATTTTGGTTTTAAAGTAATAAATGGCTGATTTTTAAGCAAGGTTGGACTTCAATGCTTTGTTTAGGCACTCGAATTTAATTGCGGACCATTAAAGTGCCGAGGAGGGTAGTGTACATTGAGTCCAGTTTAGTGTCTTTGTGTCGTTTTAGTCAAGTTTACTCTAGTTTGAGTCGTATTTACTTGTTTTTGGGTTTACTTGCACGTACAAGTGATTTAGGCTCGCCCGTACTCAATCTCCATTCGGGCGAGTTTAACTATCACTTAGCATTCGTAAAAGGTAACCCGTTTGTTTTTATTTCAACTTTATTTTTTAGTAGTAGCCGCGAATGAAATGCTATACGGCTATTCTAATTTTTTTTGGAAAAAATTTATAAAAATACAAAAAAAATTTCAAAATTTCAAAAAAAAAATCAAAAAAAATTAAAAATACCAAAAATAGTTTGTTATTACTGATTGTTTGCTTGTTTTGTCTTGTTAATATCTGTTTTGCAGACATGGCTAGTAGTTCGCGCAGTGGTAGGGCTCGAAAAATGGGTGTGGATCAGACAGCACCCCAGCAAGATCCGATTCCACAGGAGACCCCGATACTACAGATTGGTGTCAATGATCCAAAGCTGAGAAAAATCAAGTACCACAGGGCTCATGAGTTTATGGGGGGGGGATAGTGCACGGTCCTCCCAACCGCCGGAGTGATCTCACTCCGGGAGCCGCTACCCGACCAAGCTAGCTCAGCGGTGACTTCCCCATGCCGAGTTCTTACCCTGGGCGACATATGCCACTCCCAAGACTCGAACCCGGTACCTCTGGGAAGAGGTGGGTGTCGGTGGCCAACTGGGCTACCCCAGTTGGTTAGGGCTCATGAGTTTATTCCAACACAGAAAGTTAATCGACTCGACCACCCGTTACTGCAGTTCGAGCCGAGTACACCGGAATGGGATAAATATGGCAAGTTGAGGATACGGATTTGCTTCAGCATAGGTTAATAGATTGGACCTGGTTGGAAGAAATAGGTTCAAGGCAGGTAGTGTTAGACCTTTTGGGTCCAAAGTTGACTGACACATTAGAGTGTACGCAGACTCAGTATGAGGAGTTGGTGCTGGAGTTTCACAGCACATGGAGACACAAAGAAGGGAAGTTTAATAATGACACAACTGTGTCCTTCAGTCTGGGTAGGCAGGTATTTGAGA
Organism: Helianthus annuus; assembly: GCF_002127325.2. Taxonomy (NCBI): domain Eukaryota; kingdom Viridiplantae; phylum Streptophyta; class Magnoliopsida; order Asterales; family Asteraceae; genus Helianthus; species Helianthus annuus. Next base: position 38,292,121 of record NC_035442.2, read on the forward strand.
TGAATATGGCGAGGTTTGCCATTGTGTCGGGATTTTATACTAAGGAGGAGGTAAAGCAGTCGGGATTGTGACTAGTCTGCAAGGTGCATATTTGACGGTTAGGGATCACAGTGTTGGAGGAGCTGAGCTGCAGAATTTCTGGAAGACGATTTCCGACCACCCATTCACAGTTACGAACCTGATTACTTCGGTTCGTAACCCAGTTTATAGGTATGTTTTGAAGATTTTGTCTACTACGTTGGTGGGGCGGAAATCGGGGGAAAATAAGGCAAATTGGATCGAGTTGTTCATTCTAATGTGTCGTGTGGAGAACCGGGAGATGAATTTAGCTACGGTGTTAGCAGACTCGTTCAGCAGGGGACGCAGACGTGGTCATCGGGCTGGTTTGGCTATGGGCCCATATATTACTCGGATTGCATGGAATTTGGGGGTGTTTAACAAGTATGTCCCCCAATTTCTACATGAGGGGCCGAAGACGATGACGTTTGGGATTAAGGAGTTACAGCATGCTGGTATGGTGTCGTATACGGAGCCCTACGGCTGGGAGCCGATTAGGCAGGGCCCGCAGGTGCAGCCGCCAGAGGGACATCCAGCTAAGGATGTGATGATACAGATTGACCCTACACACCGACAGCGGCCACCACAGCGACACGAGCGGCCGGCACCACAGTACCCCCGCAGGCAGCCACCACCTGAGCCTCTTACTTTGGAGTCGTTCTCTACCTACGTGGAGCAGAGGTTCGACAGGTTGGAGCTGAGATATGATTGGCTAGAGCACCTTATTCTGACAGGTCAGGAGGCAGGAGGATGCTCTCCGGTACATGATGAGCACGCACAGCATGGGGATTCCAGACTTCTTTTAGCCGAGACAGCAGGGTGGCTCGGCTGGTGCTGGTGAGAGGTTTGATCCGGATCCCCCATTCCGTGTATTTGGAGAGGGCAGATCTGGTGCAGGTGGACAACAGGAGGACATTGAGGAGGACTAGTGTGGGGATGAGATGAGGATGCAGCAGCTGACTATATCTTTTGTTTGATTTTTTTTTCTTTTATGCTGTTTTTGATCCTCATTTGTTGGTTTGTACTTAAATTGATACACGTTAAACAGGTTGGTTGGGCAGGATGGGTTGGTTTGTGTTGAAACTGAATTTTGGACGATATATATTATGATGTTTTGGCTAGTGTTTGCTTATGATGTGATAGGTTGATGTTAGTAGCCGCTTTCGTTCGCGTGTCCGAGAATAGGAGTTGTTTGCTGAGCGCGTTTCGAATTGGAGGGCTTATGTTGAAATGACTGGCACTTTGACAGCCTCACATATTCAGCTAAGTCGTTTCCCTTGTATTCTTGTATTTATTTATTTATTTATTCGTTTGCAGTTTTTAGTTTTTAGATAGTTTTGAGTCGTGTTTCCATTCTTGCATTAGAGACAATGCAATCTTTAAGTGTGGGGATGGGATACGTGTAAATATTCGAGTCATAAATTGAAAAATACAAAAAAATTAAAAAAAATTGAAAAATCCAAAACAATGAAAAATCAGAAAAAATGTCTTTCGAATAAAAGAAGTTTGCATTTTTAATACGGAAAATGATAGAAAAGATGAGTTTTTGCTCGGATTCAAATAATAATAATAATAAGAGATTAAATTAATCGAGCTTGTGTCTACTTAGGGATGTGTGAGTAGGCCCGGGTTTGGTTTTAAGTCCCTTTGAGTTAATATACCTTAATTGTCGGTCTACTAGTGGGTTTTCGCCTGGGAAATATGGGAAATTGAAACCGCCAATAAGAGTATAAGGGACACCGTTATAAGTTAACACCGCTAGAATTTTGTAATCATGAAAGTAAAAAAAAATAGAAAAAAATGAGCTAGAAACTGAATGAAAGTAGCGCATTTCTATGTAAACTAGGTTGGGGATAGCGACTCTACAACCGGAATACCGCTAGGATGTGTGAAATCGAACTTGCAAGTAAAAAGTACCGAAGCCTAAGTAATCCGAGTTGGGGATAGTGACTTTACAGCCGGAATGCCTCTAGGTTAGGGAAAGCAACGTCTACGCTCGTTAAATGAAAAAAAAGAAGGAAAAGAAAAATGCTGAAAAAAATTGAAAAAAAAGTTGATTGTAAATTCTCTTGGTTTTGATATAAGAGGGTTGGGAATTGGTCCAGTGATCGTTCCTTTAGTTCTATAAGCTTGAGGCGGGATTAGGTGGACCGTAGATTCTAGTGTGAGACCCTAGGTAGATTGACCGCACTTAAACTAAATTCACATGATAAGGGCTTAAGACCGGATTTGGGTTTAAAGGGACAAGTATATTCACAATCGCGGCTAACGCAGGCTTTGGTTCAAATAAAATATAAATACGCTTTTGACCCGAGTGACTATTCATTTCTGATTCCGTTGCATAATTCTTTTTCGAGGACGAAAAAAGAGTAAGTGTGGGGATATTTGATGTATTGCAAAATACATCTCTTATTCGTGTATAGTTTGTATAGTTTTCCGTTATATTTAGTTCTGTTTTCGTTAGAATGTGCATACTATTGATTAAATTGAGTTTTCCAGGTCTCCGGTGATAAAAGTGTCGAAAAACGAAGTGTTGGATGCTGGGAAACGAGTGAAAAAGGTGTTAGAATAATTTTTGAAGTTTTGGGGAGCTGAAGCTGATCAAGAAACGCAATAGTCTGTGAAATTTCTACCGTCGCGTCATGCCACCAAGAACTCCCCTAGGCGTCGCGCCCTGCCATGATTAAAATATGAATTTCTGACCATTTTAGCTGTCGCGCCACGCGACCTCAAGATCGTTTACCCGTCGCGCGACGCGACGGGGTTGTTGGACAACTTTTCTCCGTTAATCATTAGGGTTACTTATAAAAGGCCAAGAAAATCATTATTAAACCCTAGTCACGAACTCAAGAACCCCCAGGCGAATTTCAGAGCAGATTTTACATTTTTCGGAGTGTTTTGGCATACGGGAATCATCCGGTTGAAGATCGGAGCATAGGAAAGAAGATTGTTCAGGTCTTATCTCCCGGTTTTCATTATTTTCTTTTTTTCGATACTTTAATGATGAATTCTTATTTTGAACTTATTATTTTGATTTTAGACATCATGTTTGTAGGATCGAGGATTCGTCCAAACGAGTCAATCAGAGTCAGATCTAGTTTCTAGAAAGGCGGAATCAGACTAGAAACCGTCAATCAGTGTTAGAACAGGAGTAGAAGAGTAGAAAGTCACTTTAAACATGTTCTTCATTGATATTAAACGTTTTGGTACAGAGAGAACCGGACAGCACTTCGGTACAAAATTCTCCGGAATGTTACAAATGAAGAACACTACTAGCCTATTTATAGACTTGCCAGACCGCATGGAATAACATATCCAGACCGCACGAGTTGGACAACTCACTTCGTTCGACCTGACCATTCAGGTCGTGCGACCTGGCTGATATACATAAACTTTAACATTTAATACCTATTACATACTAATGACACGACATAGACTGATGACTTAGGCAATAGACATTATGCATCAACAAACTCCCCCTTGGATATTGCCGCAGTCTTCAGTCAGCCGGTCTTCTAAACATTCTTCACAAAGACTTGAAAAATTCTTCCCTTTGCTTCGGCTTTTTCAATAACGCTTTCTTGAGTTGTTCCTTCTCTTTAGCAGCTCTCTTTTCTTCCTCAGCTAGCTTTTGCAAACATGTAGCTCGAGCGATTCTGTCTTTCTCTTCACGCTCTTCTTTCCTCTTCTCTGCTTTCAGAAACTCTTCTCTTTCAATCTCTCTCCAACTTGTTAACCACATATTTTCAAAATTTTTAACTTTTTAACTTTTTACCAATACATTCAGTTAACCAAGTCCAATTTTAATGACCCTGGTCAACTGTTTAGCCTACCAAGTCCAAGTTAAAGACCTTAGTTGACCAAATTCTGATCTCACTGACATTTTGAAACAAATTTAAGTTCAAATTAATGAACTTTTAAACATTTTGAGCAATTACCAACACTTTTCTCAAATTTTTCTTATCCAACCCAAATGATCCAACTTGTTTAGCACTGTTGGACTTTGATCATCAGATCCCCAACGTCTGTTGTCGAAAATAAGATGAAATATCAAATCTTTTTGGATTTTTCAACATTTTTGCTAAACAAACAGAACATCTTTTTGGATTTAAGAAACAGGAAACTGTACAAACATATTTACAAACAACTTTTTGTGAGTTTGTGTAAGAGGATCATATCAGTTTTTGAGACTTATCACTAACACCGTTGATCTTGATTTAACTTTAAATCTTACACAAATTCACTACTGATTGTTGTCCACTTAAATTTCTAAACAAGTTTCAATTGATTCAAGACACAAATTAGTGTTTTAAGGACTTAACTTATTCGCGTGTCCCACCTTAGAAAATACTCCCGTATCAAAATTTCCCTAGATTCAATCTTACAGGTGAGTATACCAATTTGATATCTGTATCTGGGTTAGTGCGAGACCTTGAGAGCTCAGGTATGAACTACCATTCAGTCAAAAAGATGAAGGCTCGACTTTAGGTGTGTTCCCTTTAGGAAATCTTTTCTTCAACTGCAATTGATTCGTATCTTTCGATATTTTATCAATTTTATGCAGAGGGTGAGCTTTAAAAGCGCATTAAGTATTATACTAGGTCTAGGCCATTGCTTCCGCAATATCAGAAGACCAGGTATAATACCCCAGATATCAAACAGTATAAAGACCTAGTATCTGAGAATCAGGCAATCTCTCAAACAAGATTTCGGGGGTTACCCTTATATCCGAGAGATGTTCCCCACGAGATAAGCAAGTATTGATATTTAGGTTTATATCTCAAATTCAATCTACTACTCGTGTGAAGTCTACTGGCACATCATCAGTGAGACTTGTTTAAAATCATTTTGACTTTCCATTTCTTTAGCATGTTGTGATAGTCCACTGATGTACTATCATTTCCTCTTTTTCACAACAAAACTCATTTTTGATTTTTTCAATGTTTTTGTATTTTTGAAATTTTATCATGTTTTTGTATTTTCTATAAACTTTCCCCCCCTAAAATCAAAAACATATTTTTGTGTTTTTGGTTTTATCAAAAGCAGTAAAGAAACTGTACAGAAAACATAACAACTAGACGCAGATCACTTCTGATCGTCGTCCTCCTCGGCCACACACTCTACCACCCTCCCAGAAAACAAATTTTTTAACCCGTTCAATTTTAAAAGATAATTAAATCTTGTTTTATCAAAGGGTTTAGTGTAAAAATCAGCTCTCTAATCATCGGTGTGAATATAATCAATTCGAATCATTTTTTTCTCGTAGCAATCACGAATAAAATGATGTCGAATCTCAATATGTTTTGTTTTTTAGTGTTGAACCGGATTTTTAGTGATATTAATGGCTGCCTCGTTGTCCACAAAAATTGGTGTGTCTAAGAATTGCAGACAATAGTCCCTCATTTGCTGTTGGATCCAGAGGATCTGAGAACAACAGCTGGAAGCTGAAACGTATTCAGCCTCACAAGTCGAGAGAGCGACTGTGATTTGTTTCTTACACTGCCAAGTGATTAGCCGAGTTCCGAAGAACTGGCAACCAGCAGTTGTGGACTTAGCGTTTAACTTACAGCACCCGAAGTCAGAGTCAGAATATCCAGTTAGAGAGAAGTCACCGGATCGAGGATACCACAAGCCGGTGCTTGGGCAACCTTTGAGATACCGTAAGATCCTCTTCACTATCATCATGTGTGATTGTCTGGGACTTGACTGGTACCGGGCGCAGAGGCAGGTTGGTACATAATGTCCGTTTGTGATGCTGTCAGATACATTAGCGATCCTATGATTGACCGATAAAGCGTTTCATCCACTTTCTCACCACTTTCATCCGGACATATAATGATTCGTAGCCAAGGGGGTTGATATGGGAGATGATTCGGACACATTGAATTTATCCAACACATCATTCACATACTTGGTCTGGTGTATGAAGATTCCGTTGGGCAGTTGCTCAACTTGAAGCCCGAGAAAGAACTTCATCTCCCCCATTGAACTCATTTCAAACTTTTGTTTCATGACCTTCTCAAACTCCTTACACAATTCATCGTTCATTGATCCAAAAATTATATCATCAACATAAATTTGCACGATAAGTAGATGTCCTGTAACCTCTTTAGTGAACAGGGTACTATCGACAGTCCCTCTGGTGAACCCGTTGGACAGCAGATGCTGGGAAAGCGTCTCGTACCAGGCTCTCGGGGCCTGGTGCAATCCGTATAATGCTTTGTCGAGCAGATACACCTTGTCTTTGTGTACAGGATCGGTAAAACCCGGTGGTTGACCAACGTACACTTCTTCTTTAATCTTGCCGTAGAGGAATGCAGATTTGACATCCAGTTGGTAGACCTTGAATCCCTTCCATGACGCGAACGCCAAGAAGATTCTGATTACCTCAAGTTGAGCAACGGGAGCATATACTTCAGTAAAGTCAATCCCTTCTTGCTGACTAAATCCTTGGACTACCAACCGTGCTTTGTTCCTTACTATAACCCCTCTATCATCTCTCTTACATTTGAAGACCCACTTGGTCTTGATCAACTTCTGATCTTCCGGGAGATCAACCAACCTCCACACTCCAAGCTTTTCAAACTGTTGTAACTCCTCTTGCATTGCATTTACCCAACTCTCTTCGGTTAATGCTTCTTTATACGTTTTTGCTCTACCTGCGAGATAAAACATTTTAATGAGAAGTCTACTTGTAAAGGTGCTACAGATGAGTAAAAACATGTAAGCCCTTTGTTTATTTGTTCGTGGGTTTTCACGCCGCTTTGAAGGTCACCAATGATTTGCTCTGACGGATGGTAAGATAACGTTCTTGGCATGACCGTATCCGGTACGCTCACTTCCGATTGCAAATTTTTTATATTCGGATCAACCGTGTGATCATTAGAATTTGAAGTCCCAATATTTGGTTCCTCGTCATAAATCGGATCGGTTTCCGATTCAGAGTCGTCAGATGGGTCAAATATTGGAGTTGTTTCTTCTAGGGGTACATGTGCAGTTCCACTCGGACCAGCCTCATGATCATTTGAACCCACAGTGGGCGAAGAAACCACCAACGGTCTCGACACTTGATCTTGTAAAAGAGACTACTGTTGTTGGTATAAGAACGCCAGTTCCTCCTTATTCGGCTCTGTCGGTAAATGGAATGACTCCCAAAGATTGTCGTAATCAAATAGCAACCTGTTTCCGGGAAGTTGATTCGGAGCGGTAAACCGTTGACAATCAACGTGTTGAACTTGTATAATCTTCCCCAAACTCGGAACAAAAACTCTCTTCAACGGACTAGCATATCTTACAAAAAAACCTTCATTAGCTTTCGAACCAAATTTACCGTCTGGATCAATGAACATGCATGGTGATCCGAATGGTTCTAAGTGCTTCAGATTCGGTTTGTAACGATGAAGCAATTCAAAACAAGTTTTCTTGTACTTCTTAACCGTAAGAACCCGATTGAGCGTGTAACATGTCGTGGCGACCGCTTCATTCCAAAAATATACCGGTAATTTTGAATCTACTAACATGGTACGAGCCGTTTCAATCAACGTACGATTTTTTCGTTCTGCGACATCATTTTTTGAGGTGTATACGGTGCACTAATCTCATGAAGAATGCCCATATCGTTGCAGAATTCGAGCATACGGTTGTTCTTGAATTCCGTGCCATTGTCGCTTCGAATGCGTCTAATCGGCAATTTTGTAAAGATTTTCCATCTTTTTAAATAGCCTCATCAAAGAATCAAACGTTTCGTCTTTTCTCTCTAGAAACATCAACCAGGAGAATCTTGTAAAGTCGTCAGTAACAAATAAATAATATAGATCTCCACTTATGCTTTTCACATTTACCGGTCCGAAAACATCCATATGAAGTCTTTCGAGCGGTAATCTGATGGAGTTCAAGAGCTTTTTCGGGTGCGATTTCTTCGTCTGCTTCCCTTTCTTGCATTCAATACAGTCATCGTTAAGATGGAAGCTTTTCAAATTAACACCTTCTACAAGATCATTATGAACTAAAAAGTTCATCTTTCGCAAGTGAATATGGCCCATTTTACAATGCCACATGATGGATTCTTTTTCAGTCGCCTTCGTCTTACTCACAAAGCATTGTGCCTTTTTATCTATCATTGTTGCAACGCTCATGTCTAGTACATAAAGATCGTTTTCATGAGGAGCGCGCATCAACACCATTTCTTCTAGTATTTTAAACCCTGGTTTAAGAATCAGACATTCATCTTTTGTAAAATGAACAGTAAATGACTTATCACAAACCTGAGAGATGCTCAACAGATTGTTTTCGAAATTAGCAATGTAGTTCACTTTATCAAATGATATAATGTCACACCCCAACCGATGGCGGAAACATCGGAGTGAGACGAAAACTAGATTGCTCGAGACTTCATAACACTTATGTGTGTCAAGTATTTAATGTTACATTTTACATGGTTTGATCTAGAAGATAACAAATTTAAAATAAATAATGCACCGTAAGTATTCAAATAATTATAATTCATTTCACTATTAATGAATTATTACAAGTATTGGAACCAGAATACAACAGGATTGAAAGTAAATTACAATACAATGAGCAACAAAGTTTAAATGCGTTTCTAGGCAATCCTACTGGATTCATCTGTCACAATCCTGCAACATGTATTAAAAGCATGGATCAGTACAAAAGCACTGGCGAGCATACAAGTTTGAATATAATTATAAGTATAAAAGGTTGTCTCAACTCCACATGGCATTCTATATTCAAGTTGAACGAGCATACATAAACAACTTACACATAGCAAATAGTATATAAATAAAGTCCTTGACTAGCATGCATAACAACCTAAGCATAACAATATCATGAATTACAAGTTGGAACTCACAAGCATAAACAACCAAAGCATAACAATGAACGTGTTCGATGGTTTGAGTATTTAATTATAATCGATTGCGTAAAGTGGATTTGTATACATGTTGCACCCAAAAATGCTTTAAGGCGTAAAAAGGATCGAGTATGCTCACATTGGGTGCGTTGCGATTTGCACGAGTAAGAAATTGGGAACTTGGATGGACGAGGATTATCCTAAAACAAGAATTTAAAAGTACTAAATAAAAGGAGTTGGTAATAATCCTAATTGTATTTATTTCGTTTCATTTGATTATAACTAATTAAAATATAAATTCTGATTTATCGAAACAAGTATCAGGTTCGTTTAGGTTAATAATTTATTTTAAATTGGTTGATCTTGGGGTACAATTTTAATTATATAAATTTCGTTTAAATAACCGTTGGATTTAAATTATACTTACTAATAATTTAGAAAACAAATTTTAGTTTTAATAAACATGTTTTCTTAAATTGAAGTAAGAGTTTGTTATTAGTAATAAATTTAGAAAACAAATTTAAATTATACTTAATAACCGTTGGATTTAAACCATACTTACCAAAAAGAAAATAGCCAAAAACCTACTGTTATGTTATGTGTATATATGGATTCAATTGAAAGACTTTTTATTTTACTTATACACTTCTTAACAGTCATCGTTTTTTTTTTTTTTAAACATAAGCAAAGGATAGAAACTGTTTCCCTCTTTTTTTTTTCCTTTTGTGTTCCGTTCTTGCTTTCAAAAGACATAAACCTCAGCTTGGCTTTATGTATAAAACTAAAATGACTCGACAAGGTAATGCAATGAGATAGCAAAACGACTCGCGGTAATCATCTACCACGTTTTAACCCGAACCGAACAAGAACACGAAACCTGAACTAATTATGAACCGAATAAATCGAAATGTAATACAAAACAGAACCGATTTGAACTGAAACTAAAGTTTAAGCGAAAAAGTGCTCGAAACCCTTACCGGAACCTTGCTATGCTGACCCGAGCTACAATCCGGCCCAAACTTGAACCGTGACCTGACTGGATCTGAACCGTGTGTATCGAAACTTAACCAAAAGAAAACCCGAACCATAACAAACTCGAACCAACCAACCTGACTATGTGTGTTGTTTAACCAGTTTGACCGGAACTCGAACCGAACCAAATCTGAATCAACCTGAACCGTCTGAGAGCTGAACCACCACTACAGCCGCCGTAAATGGCGGCGCTGATGCCGGAAAACCACGTCGTCACTCTCTCTCGCCAATCTCTCTCTCTCAGCTCCGTCTCTCTCTCCCACTCTCTCCTCATCGTCTGGCACTACCCACCACCAAAAATGGTGGTGGTCGGCCGATAATCGAGAGGGGGTGTCTCGCCTGACAATACGAACCGCCGGCAGCCGACCCCCTTGTGGCTGTCGGTCTTCATCAATTAGGGAGGAGGAGGTGTTTATTAGGTCTGTAGATGAGAGATGAGAGGGAAATAAGAAAGTGTTTGCCTGATGATTTCTTTGAGCAGATGAACTCATGGGTGTGTATGTTGGATCAAGATAAGGTTCAGTGAATCAGGGATTTTGAGAGGAAAAGAATAAGAGAGCGGCTGGTGAAAAATGAGGTTATTAGGGTTAGTGTAGTTAGTTATAGTTAGGTTTTCAGTAGTGGGCTTGGGTTTTTGAAAAATGAAAGAGATGAAGGTATGAGTTGTTTAAATAGGGTAGGGTTTGTGAGTGGGTTGGGCCTAAAGCCCATAAACGCGTGCGTAGTCTTCGTGCGGCTCAAACGTATTTCTAAAACCCGTTTTTGTTCTCGAACTTCGTAAATTATCGTAATAGATATATTTAAAGTTGAACATACGTAAAATGTATGTTGGAAGTCAGTTTTAACGCGTACGTTCATTGTTTCGTTAAAACGCGAAAAATGCGTTGTTTGTCGTTTTCAATCCGTTTCTCGATTACAATTTAAAAAAAAACTAAAGGAACGATCTCGTATTTTCTAAGAATGTGGAATTATGAAAATACGGGGCGTTACAGTCTCCCCTACTTTAGAAAATTTCGTCCCGAAATTTATTCAAGAGGAAAATCTTGGGGAAAGATGGCATTTTCGAAGTGTGTTTTGGGTATAACTGAAAAATAGGTTGTGATTGATCAAAGTTTGTATTTAATAGGGTATGGGGAAACACCGAATTTCTCATGGCACGTTTTCACGAAAGTTCGGTAATATGGTAGGAACACTTATATATAGGAAGTACCAGCGGCGTATCCACCATGTTTATACCGTATTACGTCCGTTTCGCTAATCGATGTCATGTTACGTTCTGTGTTACGATACACAGTAGGACCTACTATGGTTTTCATGCGTCTACCAATATAATCACGTATGCATCCGCGATTATTTTGGTATGTGCATGATCCGCATAGTTTGTACTAGTAGTGTACGGGTCAGGGCACGTTATCGTATTACGAGTATGAATGTGTGCGTGTGCTAACGTATAAAGATTTAGGTATGTAAGCATGATTGTGTTTAAGTATGAGGGAGTATAAAGTAGGAGTGAAATCTTTGAACAATCACATGATATACTTAGTTAACCAAGATTAACGTATTACTGGCATGTGAGTAAACATGTCAAACCATCGTATACCGCAATGTTGACTACCCCACATCGTCGCAACGAAAAGGGTGTAATGTTTTTAACTTAACATGACCACTAGAATACGGGCGGTGCGCTACTCCTATAGCACTACACAAGCGCTATACATGTTAAGGTGTGGCTTCTTGCGAAGTTAATGACAGGTTTATCACATAAGAATGTTCCAGAAATCCCGAATCAAGTATAACTAGCATTAGCATATGTAAAAAAAAAATCATTGAACAATCCACACAACATACTTTAGTTAATCAAGATTAACGCATTACTGGCATGCGAATAAACAGGTCAATCCATCGTGTACCGCAAAATGTCTTAACATGACCTCAAGAATACGGGTGGGCGCTACTCCTATAGCGCTACACAAGCGCTATACATGTTAAGTTGTGGCTTTGATCAAAGTTAATGACTAATTGTCAACCCATCGTGTACCGCAAAATGTCTTAACATGACCTCAAGAATACGGGCGGGCGCTACTCCTATAGCGCTACACAAGCGCTATACATGTTAAGTTGTGGCTTTGATCAAAGTTAATGACAAGTTTATCACATAAGAATCACCCAGTAATCCCGAACCAAGTATAACTATTAGTATGTATGTATTGAATGGTTGGATGATAAATCGATTCTAGTATAACATTGGTTTTGAAATGAACGAGATAACAAGTATTAAATCACATAGATACCGAGATAGCATAAAAGAGGGGTTTGATAAAATATTGGAACGTTTCGGGTTTAGAAACTTCGACTATTCCAAAATGACCCGTAAGTCCTTTCGAATTACGGAGACATGCTTTGGCCTAATAGGTAAAATACTCTCGTCGACAGGCGATTAACGGTATTTTACCCTTGCAGTTAGTACATGTCCCTAATTTGGTCGAAAATACGAAACTTTGGCGAGATTGAAAATCGTAGAGCGGAACCAGTCACCAAGGTGAGGATATCAATCCTAGCTTGACAATTTCGTCCCTAAAACGTGGTTTATTGAACGAAACAAGATAAAATCTCGACTCGTCAAAAAGGAACCACTAGAGTATAAAATGGAACTTCCCATCAAGATGCGGATATCACTCCTGACTTGATGGTGAAGTTTCGTGCAAAATAACATGTAAGGTGGATTGAAATTCGTCACCAAAGGCGGGAATCACCCCTATTCTAGTGAGTCGTTTCGATTGTGGAATATGGGTATCTTCAAGTACTTTGCGTGTAATTTGCGTATAATGCCTTAAGATGAACGAATCGTTTAATTATGACAAAAAAAATAGAAAGAAGCAAAGTAGGAAGAATTTGAGTCTTAAAAGCATGAAACAAGAATGGTCAAGTATAGGTACCTAAACTATAGACTAGGTCAAAAGCATAGCAATTTTCCTAATTCCCTATAGTTATGGCTCTGATACCAATCTGTCACACCCCAACCGATGGCGGAAACATCGGAGTGAGACGAAAACTAGATTGCTCGAGACTTCATAACACTTATGTGTGTCAAGTATTTAATGTTACATTTTACATGGTTTGATCTAGAAGATAACAAATTTAAAATAAATAATGCACCGTAAGTATTCAAATAATTATAATTCATTTCACTATTAATGAATTATTACAAGTATTGGAACCAGAATACAACAGGATTGAAAGTAAATTACAATACAATGAGCAACAAAGTTTAAATGCGTTTCTAGGCAATCCTACTGGATTCATCTGTCACAATCCTGCAACATGTATTAAAAGCATGGATCAGTACAAAAGCACTGGCGAGCATACAAGTTTGAATATAATTATAAGTATAAAAGGTTGTCTCAACTCCACATGGCATTCTATATTCAAGTTGAACGAGCATACATAAACAACTTACACATAGCAAATAGTATATAAATAAAGTCCTTGACTAGCATGCATAACAACCTAAGCATAACAATATCATGAATTACAAGTTGGAACTCACAAGCATAAACAACCAAAGCATAACAATGAACGTGTTCGATGGTTTGAGTATTTAATTATAATCGATTGCGTAAAGTGGATTTGTATACATGTTGCACCCAAAAATGCTTTAAGGCGTAAAAAGGATCGAGTATGCTCACATTGGGTGCGTTGCGATTTGCACGAGTAAGAAATTGGGAACTTGGATGGACGAGGATTATCCTAAAACAAGAATTTAAAAGTACTAAATAAAAGGAGTTGGTAATAATCCTAATTGTATTTATTTCGTTTCATTTGATTATAACTAATTAAAATATAAATTCTGATTTATCGAAACAAGTATCAGGTTCGTTTAGGTTAATAATTTATTTTAAATTGGTTGATCTTGGGGTACAATTTTAATTATATAAATTTCGTTTAAATAACCGTTGGATTTAAATTATACTTACTAATAATTTAGAAAACAAATTTTAGTTTTAATAAACATGTTTTCTTAAATTGAAGTAAGAGTTTGTTATTAGTAATAAATTTAGAAAACAAATTTAAATTATACTTAATAACCGTTGGATTTAAACCATACTTACCAAAAAGAAAATAGCCAAAAACCTACTGTTATGTTATGTGTATATATGGATTCAATTGAAAGACTTTTTATTTTACTTATACACTTCTTAACAGTCATCGTTTTTTTTTTTTTAAACATAAGCAAAGGATAGAAACTGTTTCCCTCTTTTTTTTTTCCTTTTGTGTTCCGTTCTTGCTTTCAAAAGACATAAACCTCAGCTTGGCTTTATGTATAAAACTAAAATGACTCGACAAGGTAATGCAATGAGATAGCAAAACGACTCGCGGTAATCATCTACCACGTTTTAACCCGAACCGAACAAGAACACGAAACCTGAACTAATTATGAACCGAATAAATCGAAATGTAATACAAAACAGAACCGATTTGAACTGAAACTAAAGTTTAAGCGAAAAAGTGCTCGAAACCCTTACCGGAACCTTGCTATGCTGACCCGAGCTACAATCCGGCCCAAACTTGAACCGTGACCTGACTGGATCTGAACCGTGTGTATCGAAACTTAACCAAAAGAAAACCCGAACCATAACAAACTCGAACCAACCAACCTGACTATGTGTGTTGTTTAACCAGTTTGACCGGAACTCGAACCGAACCAAATCTGAATCAACCTGAACCGTCTGAGAGCTGAACCACCACTACAGCCGCCGTAAATGGCGGCGCTGATGCCGGAAAACCACGTCGTCACTCTCTCTCGCCAATCTCTCTCTCTCAGCTCCGTCTCTCTCTCCCACTCTCTCCTCATCGTCTGGCACTACCCACCACCAAAAATGGTGGTGGTCGGCCGATAATCGAGAGGGGGTGTCTCGCCTGACAATACGAACCGCCGGCAGCCGACCCCCTTGTGGCTGTCGGTCTTCATCAATTAGGGAGGAGGAGGTGTTTATTAGGTCTGTAGATGAGAGATGAGAGGGAAATAAGAAAGTGTTTGCCTGATGATTTCTTTGAGCAGATGAACTCATGGGTGTGTATGTTGGATCAAGATAAGGTTCAGTGAATCAGGGATTTTGAGAGGAAAAGAATAAGAGAGCGGCTGGTGAAAAATGAGGTTATTAGGGTTAGTGTAGTTAGTTATAGTTAGGTTTTCAGTAGTGGGCTTGGGTTTTTGAAAAATGAAAGAGATGAAGGTATGAGTTGTTTAAATAGGGTAGGGTTTGTGAGTGGGTTGGGCCTAAAGCCCATAAACGCGTGCGTAGTCTTCGTGCGGCTCAAACGTATTTCTAAAACCCGTTTTTGTTCTCGAACTTCGTAAATTATCGTAATAGATATATTTAAAGTTGAACATACGTAAAATGTATGTTGGAAGTCAGTTTTAACGCGTACGTTCATTGTTTCGTTAAAACGCGAAAAATGCGTTGTTTGTCGTTTTCAATCCGTTTCTCGATTACAATTTAAAAAAAAACTAAAGGAACGATCTCGTATTTTCTAAGAATGTGGAATTATGAAAATACGGGGCGTTACATATAACCCCATTAGTAAGTATTCCTTCTCCAATAATTCTTCCACCTTGAGTTCCAGCAAACCCGACATAACCTCCATTGATTGTCTTGACGTCGTATAGAAGTGCTAACATCCCTGTCATGTGCCGTGAGGCGCCGCTATCCATTATCCATTTAGAAATGATAGACCTTGGAAACCCCTACACACATCAAAAGACATTTACTTAAACAATGATACCCAAGATTTTTCAACATTTGGTACACTACCAAAGACAATATCATGTGCTACTATATCAACTTTTGGAATGTTAAAAACATCATTCGGAACATCAGATTCTGATTTTGATTTTAGAGCTCCTTCCTTGATAGGTGGGAATTCTTCAATCAACTTATCTAACTCAAACTCAATTCTCTCATCAGTGGTTACAAAGATTTTCGGTTCAGATTTTAAAACTTCTTCCATTTTCTTTTCCTCAAAAGAATGTTTAGGTTTCTCCACCCATAATTGACTTTGGGAAGTCTTTGTTTTAGGATAAACCTTTGAAGTCTTTTGTGATTTTGAAGATTCACCAATTTCAAAAGTTGATTTTGGTTTGTCCTCTGACTTCAATGATTCACCGTGTTTAAGAATACGCACGGGGGATACCATAGGTGATTTTCCCTTAACATCCTTTGAAATTTTTGGTTTTGGTTTATGGAAAACTGGTTTTATTATCTTTTTGACACATTGTTTTGCCATGTGACTGATTTCATTGCATCGATAACAGATTCTTTTGTCATATTCAACAAAAGTGGATCTGTTAGCCTCGTCTCTTATCTTTTTGGCCGCAATAAAATCGTCAATTGCTTGCTTACTAAAGATATAATCCTTTTCGACTTCTGTCTTATTACCAGTCACAAACACTTCACTCAATTTTTCTTTTGGTTTTACTTCTTTCTTAGCCATTTTCATTTCAAAACCAACACCTTTCTTTTTGTAATTATTACCATATCTCTTGTTATTACCATTGTTACCTACCCATTCATTTTTCTTTCCCGGGTTGTTTATCGGTTGTTGTTTAACAAAAGATTTTTTCAGTTTTGATAGAAACGAATTGTTGTTAACTTCTGAGATATCAATTTCCACGAGTTTAAAAACTTTTTCAACCTTTTCCAGGTTTGCATTCTGAATCGGGTACTCAAAATCAGTATACAGTTTGTCAGCTCTGGTCATCGTGTAAACCACAATGATCGAATCATCATCCAAAACTTTATCTGACTTTGGGATAAACTTATCAAGAAAGTTTCCGTCATCTTCAGATTCTGAACTGTAATTCTCAAAATGAGTTTTAACCGTTTCGAAATCAGTGTTATCACTCTCTTCATCCAACACTTGGTCTACAACTGTTTTAACCAGTTGTGAGTCGTTGTCAGTGTCAGACGGAGAGAATGTAACATCTATGTTTTCCGGTAACTCCTTCTCTTCTGTTCTCAGATTGAGATTCAATGCCTCCTCCACCCCGTCTGGATATTTCTGAGTATAATGATTCCACATTGGGGATGGAACATTTTTGAAAGCTGGTTTAACTTCAGTTTGTTGAGGAACGATATGATCAATCACATATGAAGATGAAAGATAACTGATCAACTTTTTGTCGACTCTTTCTGTCTCAATGCGCATCAGTTCAAGTTCCTTCTTTAGAGATGCGATTTTGTCCAGATGGATGTTAATCGACATTTGCATTTCCATGACCGTAGCTTTGAGCAAATTAGCAATTTTATCATTTTCTTTACTCTCATTGTGAATCATTTTAATTGATCGTGACAGAGTGTCATAAGCTTCTTTAACATCATTAAAATCAAAATTTAATTTGTCGTTAAACTTTTTCAACTCTTGAGACTGTTTGTCTTTTTCAAGACAATCCATGCATGGTTTCAAACAGTTTTTGTATGGCTTTTCAAGAATTGGATCAACTTTTTCAAAAACATTTTCTTGTTTATCATTTTTACTTTCCGATTTACCAAACTCTCCGGACTCAGACTCAGATTTCTCTCCAGATTCGGACTTCACATTTTCTGATTTGTCATCGGACTCAGACTTCTCTCCTGACTCATACGTATCACAAGTCTCGATAATTGACTCCTTTTCAACTGACACTGACTCTTAAGTTGCATCTTTGGTCTCATTGTTATCAGAAGGTGTTTAGTTTGTTCTACCTCTTGCAGCTTGACCATAAGAGCTTTGTCTGCTATTTCTTTCAAAGTCTCTTCATTCATTTCCTTTGAGACATCAATGATCTCTTGAACTGGAGTTTGTTCAACTTCGTACTGCGGGCAAAAACCCGTAGTCGGTTCACTAAAGAAACCTGCAAAAGAATCAAACACATTAGCTGGCATTATAGATTTAAATGCATTAGTAATAACCTCCTGTTCAGACTGATAATAGTAAACCGCTGCTGCCTCCTCTTCTAGATCTGCAAAAAATTCTTCATTTACCACTTCACTGACTTCTTCAACTTCAGGAACACGTTCCTCGATTTCTGGTTCTGGCTCTTCAATAATTTCAGCCATCATTGCAAGACCATCTCCTAGAACGTACTTATCCAACTGAAGCCTTATAGAATCTTTTCATCATCTTGATTCACCGAAAGAGCTTTTTCTGTTTGTTTGGATTGACTGTTCTCGATTTGAGGTCGTGGATTGAATGGTTGTTGACTGTTTGTATGATAGATGGCCTATCGGTAATAATCGTTGGCGAATGGATTCTGGTGGTTATTAACTTCTCTGTTCGGAAATTCGCGCTTGAAGTGCCCCTTCTCTTTACACTTGAAGCAAGTCACCTTCAATTTGTCGAATCCAAGTTTAGGCTCAGGTCCTGCAGACTACTTCTTCCGGTAATTTCCATGAACCTCTGAGCTCTTCTCACAATGCTCGCCATACCCCATTTTATGTCGACGAGTTCTAGTTCCTCGGGATCAATTTGATCGTAATCTTCTTTAGTCATGTCTGGGTTACCAATTCGTCCGACTACTAGACTCTCGTAAGACTCAAGTACATAAGCTAGAAGTGCTATATGCTGTTTTGCAGCTGTCTCCGTAAAATCTTGACCGTTGATTGACTCGTTTGGACGAATCCTCGATCCTACAAGTGGTATCAGAGCCAGATCTAGTTTCTAGAAAGGCGGAATCAGACTAGAAACCGTCAATCAGTGTTAGAACAGGAGTAGAAGAGTAGAAAGTCACTTTAAACATGTTCTTCAATAATATTAAACATTTTGGTACAGAGAGAATGGGACAGCACTTCGGTACAAAATTCTCCAGAATGTTACAAATGAAGAACACTACTAGCCTATTTATAGACTTGCCAGACTGCACGGAATAACATATCCAGACCGCACGAGTTGGACAACTAACTTCGTGCGACCTGGCCATTCAGGTCGTGCGACCTGGCTGATATATATAAACTTTAACATTTAAAACCTATTACATACTAATGACACGACATAGACTGATGACGTAGGCGATAGACATTATGCATCAACAATGTTTTCAGGCTAAAACCTTTGTTACTACCTAGGTTAGATGATAGTTTAATAAAGTTTGGACTTTTAATGGTTTTCTATTGTTTGTCTAAGAATTGCAGACCATAGTCCCTCATTTGCTGTTGGATCCAAAGGATCTGAGAACAACAGCTGGAAACTGAAACGTATTCAGCCTCACAAGTCGAGAGAGCGACTGTGGTTTGTTTCTTACACAGCTAAGTGATTAGCCGAGTTCCAAAGAACTGGCAACCAGTAGTTGTGCACTTAGCGTTTAACTTACAGCACCCGAAGTCAGAGTCAGAATATCCAGTTAGAGAGAAGTCACCGGATCGAGGATACCACATGCAGGTGCTTGGGCAACCTTTGAGATACCGTAAGATCCTCTTCACTATCATCATGTGTGATTGTCTGGGACTTGACTGGTACCGGGCGCAGAGGCAGGTTGGATACATGATGCCCGGTCATGATGCTGTCAGATACATTAGCGATCCTATGATTGACCGATAAAGCGTTTCATCCACTTTCTCACCGCTTTCATCCGGACATATAATGATTCGTAGCCAAGGGGGTTGATATGGGAGATGATTCAGACATACTGAATTTGTCCAACACATCATTTACATACTTGGTCTGGTGTATGAAGATTCCATCGGGAAATTGCTCAACTTGAAGCACGAGAAAGAACTTCATCTCCCCCATTGAACTCATTTCAAACTTTTGTTTCATGACCTTCTCAAACTCCTTACACAACTCATCGTTCGTTGATCCGAAAATTATATCATCAACATAAATTTGCACGATAAGTAGATATCCTGTAACCTCTTTAGTGAACAGGGTACTATCGACAGTCCCTCTGGTGAACCCGTTGGACAGCAGATGCTGGGAAAGCGTCTATTACCAGGCTCTCGGGGCCTGGTGCAATCCGTATAATGCCTTGTCGAGTAGATACACCTTATCTTTGTGTACAGGATCGGTAAAACCCGGTAGTTGACCAACGTACACTTCTTCTTTAATCTTGCCGTAGAGGAAAGCAGATTTGACATCCAGTTGGTAGACCTTGAATCCCTTCCATGACGCAAACGCCAAGAAGATTCTGATTACCTCAAGTCGAGCAACGGGAGCAAATATTTCAGTAAAGTCAATCCCTTCTTGCTGACTAAATCCTTGGACTACCAACCGTGCTTTGTTCCTTACAATAACCCCTTTATCATTTCTCTTACATTTGAAGACCCACTTGGTCTTGATCAACTTCTGATCTTCCAGGAGATCAACCAACCTCCACACTCCAAGCTTTTCAAACTGTTGTAACTCTTCTTGCATTGCATTTACCCAACTCTATTCGGTCAATGCTTCTTTATACATTTTTGGCTCAACCTGCGAGATAAAACATTTTAATGAGAAGTCTACTTGTAAAGGTGCTACAGATGAGTAAAAACATGTAAGCCCTTTGTTTATTTGTTCGTGGGTTTTCACGCCGCTTTGAAGGTCACCAATGATTTGCTCTGACGGATGGTAAGATAACGTTCTTGGCATAACCGTATCTGGTACGCTCACTTCCAATTGCAAATTTGTTATATTCTGACCACCGTGTGATCATTAGCATTTGAAGTCGCAATATTTGGTTCCTCGTCATAAATCGGATCGGTTTCCGATTCTGAGTCGTCAGATTGGTCAAATATTGGAGTTGTTTCTTCTGGGGGTACATGTGCAGTTCCACTCGGACCAGCCTCATGATCATTTGAACCCACGGTGGGCGAAGAAACCACCAGCGGTCTCGACACTTGATCTTCTAAAAGAGACTATTGTTGTTGGTATAAGAACGACAGTTCCTCCTCATTCGGCTCTGTCGGTAAATGGAATGACTCCCAAAGATTGTCGTAATCAAATAGCAACCTGTTTCCGGGAAGTTGATTCGGAGCGGTAAACCGTTGACAATCAATGTGTTGAACTTGTATAATCTTCCCCAAACTCGGAACAAAAACTCTCTTCAACGGACTAGCATATCCTACAAAAAAAACCTTCATTAGCTTTCGAACCAAATTTACCGTCTGGATCAATGAACATGCATGGTGATCCGAATGGTTCTAAGTGCTTCAGATTCGGTTTGTAACGCTGAAGCAATTCAAAACAAGTTTTCTTGTACTTCTTCACCGTAAGAACCCGATTGAGCGTGTAACATGCCGTGGCGACCGCTTCATTCCAAAAATATACCGGTAATTTCGAATCTGCTAACATGGTACGAGCCGTTTCAATCAACGTACGATTTTTTCGTTCTGCGACACCGTTTTGTTGAGGAGTATATGGTGCGCTAAACTCATGAAGAATGCCCTTATCGTTGCAGAATTCGAGCATACGGTTGTTCTTGAATTCCGTGCCATTGTCGCTTCGAATACATCTAATCGGCAATTTGTAAAGATTTTCCATCTTTTTGAATAGCCTCATCAAAGAATCAAACGTTTCGTCTTTTCTCTCTAGAAACATCACCTAGGAGAATCTTGTAAAGTCGTCAGTAACAACTAAACAATATAGATCTCCACTTATGCTTTTCACATTTACCGGTCCAAAAAGATCCATATGAAGTCTTTCGAGCGGTAATCTGATGGGAGTTCAAGAGCTTTTTCGGGTGCGATTTCTTCGTCTGCTTCCCTTTCTTGCATTCAATACAGTCATCATTAAGATGGAAGCTTTTCAAATTAACACCTTCTACAAGATTATTATCAACTAAAAAGTTCATCTTTCGCAAGTGAATATGGCCCATTTTACGATGCCACATGATGGATTCTTTTTCAGTCGCCTTCGTCTTACTCACAAAGCATTATGCCTTTTTGTCTATCATTGTTGCAACGCTCATGTCTAGTACATAAAGATCGTTTTCACGAGGAGCGCGCATCAACACCATTTCTTCTGGTATTTTAAACCCTGGTTTAAGAATCAGACATTCATCTTTTGTAAAATGAACAGTAAATGACTTATCACAAATCTGAGAGATGCTCAATAGATTGTTTTCTAACTCAGCAATGTAGTTCACTTTATCAAATGATACGACCCCTTTAGTAAGTATTCCTTCTCCAACAATTCTTCCACCTTGAGTTCCAGCAAACCCGACATAACCTCCATTGATTGTCTTGTCGCCGTATTGAAGTGCTAACATCCCTGTCATGTGTCGTGAGGCGCCGCTATCCATTATCCATTTAGAAATGATAGACCTTGGAAACCCCTACACACATCAAAAGACATTTACTTAAACAATGATACCCAAGATTTTTCAACATTTGGTACATTACCAAAGACAATATCATGTGCTACTATGTCAACTTTTGGAATGTTAAAAACAACATTTGGAACATCAGATTCTGATTTTGATTTTAGAGCTCCTTCCTTGATAGGTGGGAATTCTTCAATCAACTTATCTAACTCAAACTCAATTTTCTCATCAGTGGTTACAAAGATTTTCGGTTCAGATTTTAAAACTTTTTCCATTTTCTTTTCCTCAAAAGAATGTTTAGGTTTCTCCACCCATAATTGACTTTGGGAAGTCTTTGTTTTAGGATAAACCTTTGAAGTCTTTTGTGATTTTGAAGATTCACCAATTTCAAAAGTTGATTTTCGTTTATCCTCTGACTTCAATGATTCACCGCGTTTAAGAATACGCACGGGGGATACCATAGGTGATTTTCCCTTAACATCCTTTGAAATTTTTGATTTTGGTTTATGGAAAACTGGTTTTATTATCTTTTTGACACATTGTTTTGCCATGTGACCGATTTAATTGCATCGATAACAAATTCTTTTGTCATATTCAACAAAAGTGGATCTGTTAGCCTCGTCTCTTATCTTTTTGGCCGTAATAAAATCGTCAATTGCTTGCTTACTAAAGATATAATCCTTTTTGACTTCTGTATTATTACCAGTCACAAACACTTCACTCAATTTTTCTTTAGGTTTTACTTCTTTCTTAGCCATTTTCATTTCAAAACCAACACCTTTCTTTTTGTAATTATTACCATGTCTCTTGTTATTACCATTGTTACCTACCGATTCATTTTTCTTTCCCGGGTTGTTTGTCGGTTGTTGTTTAACAAAAGATTTTTTCGGTTTTGATAGAAACGAATTGTTGTTAACTTCTGAGATATCAATTTCCACGAGTTTAAAAACTTTTTCAACCTTTTCCAGGTTCACATTCTGAATCGGGTACTCAAAATCAGTGTACAGTTTGTCAGTTCCGGTCATCGTGTAACCCACAATGATCGAATCATCATCCAAAACTTTATCTGACTTTGGGATAAACTTATCAAGAAAGTTTCCGTTATCTTCAGATTCTGAACTGGAATTCTCAAAATGAGTTTTAACCGTTTCGAAATCAGTGTTATCACTCTCTTCATTCAACACTTGGTCTACAACTGTTTTAACCAGTTGTGACTCGTTGTCGGTGTCAGACGGAGAGAATGTAACATCTATGTTTTCCGGTAACTCCTTCTATTCTGTTCTCAGTTTGAGATTCAATGCCTCCTCCACCCTGTCTGGATATTTCTGAGTATAATGATTCCACATTGGGGTGGAACATTTTTGAAAGCTGGTTTAACTTCAGTTTGGTGAGGAACGATCTGATCAATCACATATGAAGATGAAAGATAACTGATCAACTTTTTGTCGACTCTTTCTGTCTCAATGCGCATCAGTTCAAGTTCCTTCTTTAGAGATGTGATTTTGTCCAGATGGATGTTAATCGACATTTGCTTTTCCATGACCGTAGCTTTGAGCAAATTAGTAATTTTATCATTTTCTTATGTAGGATCGTGCAACTGACCCGAATGAGTCGTTCAGAGGAGTTTTACTTTGTTTCAGGTGCGGAAAACAAGAAACAAAGGTAGAAACAGCTTCAATCCACTTTTAACACTGATCTGATTAATCTAACAACGATTACAATCAGTCTTCACACCGGCGGCACTTCGGTATGGAATACATGAATTGTTACCTGATTTCGCTCTAAATGACCTATATATCCTTGATTTCGCTCAGAATGACATAAACACGTTTGGAGCAGAATTAGAACCATGTGATTCCGCTCGAAAGTGTCCACATGACATTTCGGGCGGAATTAGCTTTAGGAGCGAAATCAGCTTCTAAACTCACTAAATCTTCCTATTTTCTCGAATATCGTGCCCTGATCTATAAAATCTAATCTAAGACTCGATACAAAAACAAGTCGACAGATCTATGCACCAACAGACTCCCCCTCAGATGTTGACGAGTCATACGTGTCGAGTCTGACTGTGTCGTGTCTTCGCATCTTCAGTCTTGATCAGTCTCTGGGCTTCATACTCTATATCTTCTTCAACAGACTCCCCTTAACAAAATGTTGGCATTCCTTTAGTTCTTCAGCATCATCTGCTTCAGGATCGTTGTCTAACTTTTACAGGTTCATGATAGTTGCCTGGCTTTAACTTTGTTCACAGAATCAAAACCTGGCACATGTTCTATCCACAGTATCCTTAGGTATCATAACCTGACTCTCTAAAACATAAACTTCTCAGGATCGATCCACCTGGCTCAAACTAGCCCCTGCACAATCTCTACCTCACAATAAATTTCACATATTTAAACAATTCAAGTATTTGAGGCATGCACTATCACCCAACTTTCTCTCAATACACACATGATGAACCATTTATAAAATTAAGATTTAAACATTTTGGTTTTAAACACAGACTCCCCCTCACCACATGGTCATCATGTTTAGTACTCGGAATTTTGAAAATCAGCTCTCCAACATCAGTTGTCAAAAATCTTTTTGAATTTTCAAAAGTTTATGCTAAAACACACCGAAAATCTTTTTGGATTTTGAAATGTAAAGAAATGCAGTAAAGAAATATTTACAGACAATATTTTTGTGAGTTTGTGTAAGAGGATCATATCAGATTTTAAGACATATCATCAACACCGTTAAGCTTGATTTCATTTTAAGTTTTAAACAATTCACCTAGATTGTCAGTATATTTGTCCTCTTAAATTTTCACACAAAGTTCAATTGTTTCGAGATACGAAATTAATATCTTAAGAACTTAAACTTATTCGTGTGTCCCACTACTTGAATATACTCCCGTATCCAGATCCCAATATTCAGTCTTACAGGTGAGTATACCTAGATGATATCTGTAAGGGGTTAGGTGCGAGACCGTGAGAGCTCAGGTCAGAACTTCCGTTCAGCAGAGAGATGACGGCTCGACTTTTGGTGTGTCCCCTTTAGAGGATCTTTTGTTACAACAGCAACGACTATCAATTTTATTGTTTCATCAATTTGCTGAGGGCTGCGCTTTTTCAAGCATTTGCGGAAAGTATTATACGGGGACTAGGTCAGTATTTCCATACAGCAGAAGTCCCGGGATAATACCCCAGATATCACTGAGCATAAAGACCTAGTATCTCAGAATAAGGGACCTTTCAAACAAGATTTCAGGGGTTACCTATATATCCAAGAAGTTGTTACCCACAAAATAAGCAAGTTTGAATTTTTAGGTTTATATCTCGTCACAATCTACTAAATGTGTAAAAACCTACTGGCATATCCATAGTCTACTGATGTACTATCATTTCCTCTATTTCACAACAAAACTCATTTTTGATTTTCAAATTTTCTAATGTTTTTGGATTTTCTGAAATTTCTACTCCCCCTAAAATGCCAACACATTTAAACGGAAATTTGAAAACTATCTATGCTCTTGACCCAACTAAAGAAAATTGAAAACAAACTGTACAGATAAAGTGACAACCGATATCAAATCGCATCAAATCGCCATCCACTTAGGCATAAACAAACAGAACTCCCCCTTTCAACAAACTATTTTCTCATTTAGATTTCAAAACACTTAAGTTTGTTTTAATTAAAATGATTTTTCCGGAAAATAAGTTTGTTATAACCACTTGTAGGTTCACTTGTAAGTTAGGGGTATGGTTCATCATATTGTTCATCAAACACTTGTAGTAGATCAAGTACAAATTAATGTCCCTGATTTACCGTATGCAAGTATGCACCCTTTGTACCAATTGTAAAAACACAAACACCTGTACCATGTGAAGGAAACAAACATCTACACACGATTATTTACCAATCAAAGATGTCGATTCCTTCTTCTCACTTACCAATCTGGAAGCTCCGGCGTAGTCCTTCAACCTGTAAAATTTAAACTCATTCAAAATCTTTCAAACAATCTATTTAAAAACTAGAATGATGCCGATTCCTGATCCACGATTACAAACTTGGGATCTCCGGCGTAATCAGATTGTTTCAAGGGAAAAGAATTTCCACCCAAGTTTGACCAACCTTGGGTGTTTTTAGCTCTTTAAGCTCTTGTTCAGTTGGGTTAAAAGTTGCCTTTTTAGTTGCATAAAAATCTTTAACCCCTTTTGCTTTACCATCAAGCATTTTCCCAAAAATTTTCTTAACATTCCCATTGAATGTTTTCTCGACATCAAACTCATTCTTCTCAGAATAAAACTGATTCGAGATCTCAATCTTACCAACTTTCGGTTTAATCTCTTCAAACTTTAGTGATGGAAATTCATCATCACTTACTGAAAACTGTGGCTCTTCTGGCTTTGTGGAACCAGAATCATCGCCTACTTTCTCATCAAACTTCTTAACAACCCACACTTGGTTGTTTTTTTGCTTTCCTTTTGTAAAAATTCTTTTTAGAACATTCACCAATCTCATAAGTTGAATTTTCAAAAATTTTGAATTTTTCAATTAGTGATTCAACATCAACAACTTTCTCTTTTAGTTTCTCAGAAACTCCCTGTTTTGTTTTGGCATTTTTCGGACAGTTCCATGCAATGTGACCAGCTTCATTGCATTTGAAACAGGTTCGAGTCTCTTTTGGGTGAAAAACTCAAGTGCCTTTTCTTTTCTTTTCAGCAAGAAACTCCTGGTTTGATTGCCTCCAGAATGGTTTTTTCTGTTCTTCCTCAGCACTTCCACCTGAAACAAATTTTGTTTTTGTTTTAGAATTTTTCTCATTTTTATAATTTTCTGGTGGAATAAAAGCTAAACCTTTCTTTTTGTACCTACCATTATGGTTTGGTTTCTTTTGAAAACCAGAACTAGAATTGTAACCCTTTTTCTTGTTTAAACGTTGTTGAACTCTTGAAGTGTATTTTTTAGGTTTTCCAGTAAGATTTAAATCTTTTATTTCAGAAATATTAATTTCTATCATTTTGAAAACCTTTTTGATCATGTCAAACCTAACACTTCTTATTGGAAACTCTTTGTCATAGTATAATTTGTCAGAATCATTTAAAGTGTAAGCAACTTCAAATGTTTCATCATCCAAATTTTTCTTCAATAACAAAAATTCTTTACTATAAGACCGTTTAACCGATGACTTTGGATCGTTGACTGACGAATTTGACCCTACATACTCAGACTTTGACTCGGACTCCTCATCAGTATCCAACACCTGATCAACCACCTTTTTTATTAACTCAGACTCATGATCAGTGTCAGACGATGTGAAAGTCACGTCAATATTTTCTGGTAATTCATCAGTTGTGTCGGTTTTTAACTTTATATTGACTACTTTTTCGAATTGCTCCTCGTTTGGTTTTCTGGGAGAATACCCTTCCCAGATCGGAGGCAGACACTTGTTATAGCTAACAGTCGGTTTCTTACCAGCATCCTTCTTCTTTGGCTTGTCGTCTTGGAAAGCTTCCATACCTGCAACAGTCGGATAAATTCGATCAATAAGATAATCAGAACTAGAGTAACTCTGCAATAAACGTCTGATTCTCTCATTCTCGATCTTCTCAGTTTCCAACTCTTGCTTCCATTTAGCACTTTCTTCGATGTAGAAGTTTATAGCTTTCTGTTTTGTCATCATAATAGCATTCATCATCGTTAGTGCTTGTTCTCTCTCAGAATTTGTCTTTTGAAGACCAGTTACTGTTTTATTCAAGACATCATAAGATTCTTTCACATAGTTGAGATTGAACAGCAACTGTTCCTTCTTCTTCTCATACTCAGCCAGTTTTTCGTCTTTGGCAAGGTTCAAGACACTTTGAACATGGCTTGATGACTTCCACTATCTTTTCAATTTCTACAATCTTCTCAACTTCAACAATTTTTTCAGCTTCAGTCACCTTTTCTTCTTTTTTCACTTGATCAGTTTTTTCAGCAACAACTTTAACGTCTTCATCTTGAATAATCTCATCCTTTTCAGCATCACTCTCAATATTCATTTCTTTTTGTTCTTTTGTAGCTCGTTTCTCCTTTAGCTTTTCCAAACGATCTGCAAAATAAAAATGAAAACTTTCAGGAGACAAATGAGATTTTGCAATATTAATATGTTTCTCTTCCTCATCATCACTGCTATCATCTGTTGGTGACTGATCAAATGCTACAGATTTTTCAGAACTATCATCTGATGAACCAGTATCAGATGGAGTTTTATCAAAAACAATTTCTTTTTCAGAACTATCATCACTTTGTAAATTTTCATCGTCACTCTGAGAGCTTTCATCAGATACAACAGACTCTTCCTCCACATTCTTCACAGTCTCACTAATAGACTTCATCTATGTGGCAAACATATCTGGTTCTCTAACAATCTTAGCAATGAATGCTTTGAACTCTCCTTTTTCATCAACAAACATATCCCAGCTAAAGCCTTCAGGTAATCTTTCATCATCCTGATTGACTAAACAGACTTTGCTTTCAGGTGATATGTATTCATTCCAGTTAAAATCCACCAAACATGCTCTCTTTGAATCCTCAATTTTTCTACCATGAGCCACCTGCGGTTCTTGCTGTTGTTGTTGACCAACCTGTTGATAAATGGCTTTCCAGTAGTAATCATCTTTTCCGAACAGATTCTTTGGATCATTTGCCTCTCTATTCTTGCATTCCCGTTTAAAATGGCCTTTCTCCCTGCATTTAAAACAAGTAACTTTAGATTTATTAAAACCTAAAGTAGAAACATGTGCATCAAGAAAGTCATTTCTTCCGGTAATCAGCTTGAATTTTTCAGCTCGTCTAAGGACACTAGCTAGACACCATTTTATGTCCATGAACTCCATCTCTTCAGCGTCTATCTGATCTTAATCCTCCTTTGTTAGCATAGGATTCCTGATCCTCCTAGCCACTAAACCTTCATAAGATAGCAACACTGAGCCAAGAAGAGCCATGTGATCTTTCGCAATCTCTTCAGAAAAACTTTGGCCATCTGGAAGATTCAAAGCGATGTTGCACTGGATCACATAACCATTTCCAGTTTTTGTGCTCTGAGAATGAAAACTTGTAGTTGAATCTTTTGGATTAACACTTGGAAATGAAGAGAATCCACTGCTTTTGTTAGAACCTTGATCAGCTTTTTCCGTTGAATCCCCAGCACTAAACGCAGTCTGAATTTTCGGACTTCTCTCAGCTTCCGGAACACTACCTTTGTAGTACATTTTTACATCATGTTGACCACTTGGACTGTTCATTCTCGCGATCTTCTGCTGTTCCAGATCTTGACCCTCAATCTTCTCGATAAACTGAGAAATAGTCAACCCATCATACACCCCAGTGTTCTTCAAGATCATCAAGTATGTTCCCCATTCCTTTTGCGGTAACGCATCCGCCAACTTGTCTACCCATTCTTCACGATCCTTTTTTATACTCAGCATAGAATGGATCGCACTAAGTGACAGTATCGTTCAATGAGCTTCTTCGTATCTTCCCAGGGTAAACTTGTGAACTAATCAAACTCTTTCTTGAGCAATGCTTTCTTGCTTTTAATCATGTGTTCACTTCCCTCAAACTTGACTTTAAGTGCATCCCAGATTGACTTTGAAGTTTTATCGTGCTGAAGTAATATGAAGATGTCTTCTTTTATAGCTTGTTATAATAGACTGATCATCATTTTCTCGGCTTTGTACATATCCCGTTCTTGAACTGTAAACTCAGATATAGCTTTCTCAACATGCAGATCAGTACATGGTAATACATATTTCTTCAGAATGCACTCCCACGATCTAAGATGGTTAGCTTGAACCCAATTTTCGAATCTGTCTTTCCAACCGTAATACTCCTCAATGCTCATTAGTTTCGGGGGGTTTTGAGTAGTTCCTGTTTTGTTTTCCAAATTCATAGCTTGAGCAATGACAGCCGGAGCAGTAGGAGTAGCAAACGCGTTGTAGAATTCGTTATCCATGTTTCAATAGCACGTTTCTCAAAAACAGTAACTTTCAAGCGAAATCACCCAGATACAGTTTCGAGTGAAATAGCAAAACAATCTCTGGAGTGGAATCACTAATCTGTAGTTTGGAACGAAATCACAATGCACACTAGAGTGGAATCACTACTTAGATTCAAGCGGAATCACCGAAAACAGTTTGGAGCGAAATCAGAAATGTGGCACTTTGAAGCGGAATTAGAAAACTCTCAAGAGCGGAATCTCTGATTTAACACCCTGGAGCGAAATCAGCAATCGATTTGGGGCGGAATCAACCTTTTCAGACAAAATCAAGCAATCTGGAGCGGAATCAGACCCACATCTTGAGCGAAATCAGAAAATGTCCAGTTCGAGCGGAATCAGTTCGGGGGTCCATTTTGTCCATTTTTACTGTGAATTTTAGTTTCAAACTTTCAGGGATTTGTCTATATGACTTTTTACACAGTCTGTGAAAAAATTGTCTGATTTTGACCGTTAAATCTCATTCTGATGAAGAAAGAAGGTGTAGAAGCAAGAAATCTCAATAAAAACCAGCTAATCTCTGCAGAACTCCTCCTCCTGAGCTCTGATACCAATTGTAGGATCGTGCGACTGACCCGAATAAGTCGTTCAGAGGAGTTTTACTTTGTTTCAGGTGCGGAAAACAAGAAACAAAGGTAGAAACAGCTTGCAATTTACTTTTAACACTGATCTGATTAATCTAACAACGATTACAATCAGTCTTCACACCGTCAGCACTTCGGTATGGAATACATGAACTGTTACCTGATTTCACTCTAAATGACCTATATATAGGGTCTTGATTTCGCTCGGAATGACATAACCACGTTTGGAGCGGAATTAGAACCATGTGATTCCGCTCGAAAGTGTCCACATGACATTTCGGGCGGAATTAGCTTTAGGAGCGAAATCAGCTTCTAAACTCACTAAATCTTCCTATTTTCTTGAATATCATGCCCTGATCTATACAATCTAATCTAAGACTCGATACAAGACGAAGTCGACAGATGTATGCACCAACACTTTACTCTCATTGTGAATTATTTTAATTGATCGTGACAGAGTGTCATAAGCTTCTTTAACATCATTAAAATCAAATTTTAATTTGTCGTTAAAATTTTTCAACTCTTGAGACTGTTTGTCTTTTTCAAGACAATCCATGCATGGTTTCAAACAGTTTTCGCATGGATTTTCAAGAATTGGATCAACTTTTTCAAAAACATTTTCTTGTTTATCATTTTTACTTTCCGATTTACCAAACTCTCCGGACTCGGACTCAGATTTCTCTCCGGATTCGGACTTCACATTTTCTGATTTGTCATCGGACTCAGAGACAATAATGATCTCTTGAACCGGAGTTTGTTCAACTTCGTACTGTGGGCAAAAACTCGTAGTCGGTTCACTAAAGAAACCTGCAAAAGAATCAAACACATTAGCTAGCATTATAGATTTAAATGCATTAATAATAACCTCCTGTTCAGACTGATAATAGTAAACCGTTGCTGCCTAGACCATCTCCTGGAACGTACTTATCCCAACTGAAGCCTTATAGAATCTTTTCATCATCTTGATTCACCGAAAGAGCTTTTTCTGTTTGTTTGGATTGACTGTTCTTGATTTGAGGTCGTGGATTGAATGGTTGTTGACTGTTTGTATGATAGATGGCCTATCGGTAATAATCGTTGGCGAATGGATTCTGGTGGTTATTAACTTCTCTGTTCGGAAATTCGCGCTTGAAGTGCCCCTTCTCTTTACACTTGAAGCAAGTCACCTTCGATTTGTCGAATCTAAGTTTAGGCTCAGGACCTGCGAGACTACTTCTTCCGGTAATTTCCATGAACCTCTGAGCTCTTCTCACAATGCTCGCCATACCCCTTTTTATGTCGATAAGTTCTAGTGCCTCGGGATCAATTTGATCGTAATCTTCTTTAGTCATGTCTAGGTTACCAATTCGTCCGGCTACTAGACTCTCGTAAGACTCAAGTACAGAAGCTAGAAGTTCTATATGCTACTTTGCGGCTGTCTCGATAAAATCTTGACTGTTGATTGACTCGTTTGGACGAATCCTCGATCCTACAAGTGGTATCAGAGCCAGATCTAGTTTCTAGAAAGGCGAAATCCGACTAGAAACCGTCAATTAGTGTTAGAACAGGAGTAGAAGAGTAGAAAGTCACTTTAAACATGTTCTTCATTGATATTAAACGTTTTGGTACAGAGAGAATCGGACATCCGGACTTGCTTTTCTTTACTAGAGTCGACCGGTTCACTTGCCGGTGAGTAGTTTAGTCGAGTTAGAGAGTCTAGATTATTATTACTTGAGACTAAATTTAGGTTTATTTTAGTTGAACTACTTCAAGCACATCAACGGGCTTTCCTCGTAAAAATCTCGAGGGTCATACTGCATTATCTCAATTACTTTAATTGTTATTTAATAATTAATATATGGATTAAATTAACTTGTTTTGTTATTGATAAAGTAATTAGAGTAAACTATATTGTGTTTAATAAAATGTGATACTTAGAATGTGTACGGGGTTAATTCAATTTCAATGATACATAGGAGTTTTCTACACAAATAAAGTCATTTCTGAATAGCTTTGATTGATACATTTTGATTAATATTATGATTGATACAAATGTGTGTGTTCTCAGTTTAGTATTTAGATTGATACAAATGTGTGGGCTTTCAGCTTAGTTAATTAGTCAATTTGGTTTGATTGATACAAATGTGTGTGTTCTCAGTTAAGTTAGATTGTCATTGTGGTTCATTCTCTGTATATCATAGACTAACATTGTACTGTTTTTTTTGTAGTTGAAGTGAGGATGCCGTTTTCCCTCAAAACTGTGGTGATCAACATGGTGGTCATGATGTATGGTCGTCCATTCGTCAACTTTCAGTGTCACACTTGGGAATCAGAGAATCAAATAGTCACCACCAAGAACATACCATTATATTATATAGGAATACTAAAGTTTAAGTATTAGGGAATTTTGATGATCTTGTGTTAAATATTTAAACTAATTATGGATGACTTGACTATGTGATTATCGATGACTTGATTATAATGTGTAATAAACTTATTATGGGTGACTTGATTATGATTAAACAAAAGGGGCCTTTGACTGGAAAGGTCAAACATATCAAGTGCCTTATGTCATTCAAGCCTTGCATTCAAGCTTTACTATTTGGACTTAGCATTTGAATTGGCCATTTGACTTCAAGTAAAACAGAATGTGTTTGACTACAAAAGTCAAAGTGTTTCTTAACGATGTTTGATTTTATGCATAACAAGAGTTGGCCACTTGATTTTGTAAACCTAGTTAAACTGGATTGCGTTGTAAAACTGTGTATCTATATCATATGATTCTGCAGAACAGGAACTGGTCATTATATCTGGATCATTTGATTCTGCAAGAGGAATTGGCCATTATATCTGGATTATATGTGGATTAGAAACTGGATTGTAAAGTTAAACTAGATTTGATTGAGCATTTGAATATGCAGGGTTAAATTGGACTGTGAAGGCTTCAATTTAGAATCAGCTCTTCAATTGAGCATTTGACTATGCAGGGTCAACCCTAATGTGTCGTTTGACTTTCAAAAGTCAGACGTAATTTAGGCGGGAATGATGTCATTAGATGGCAGGGTCCAAGATTGATCCAATTAGATTTTTTTTTTTTTTGAAAATAGGGGTAAACCTGACCTCGGTTGCAAATCTTAGGGGGTAAAACTGCAGTTTAGTCAAGTAATTAAATTCTTAAAATTATACGACTCAAACCTGATATTGTTTTATTCTATTGTAGTTTGGACGATAATAGCTTATGTGGGATTGTGTGTTCGAGAGTGATTTCATTTTTTATTAGTTGCTCTATGTTTCATAGTTATTGTTAACATGTCTCATTGTGTTGTGTTTAATTCTTTCTTATTGAATAAGCTTTGATGACTGACATTTAATTTTTATTTAAAATGCCTATTTGATTACTATGCGAAACACCTATTTGTCCCATTGGGTTCCCTTTGTCATGTATCTATTTGATTGATTTTCAATGTGAGGTAGCCTACTTGATAGAAACACATGCCTTTTGGAGGGGAGGTCCAAGGTTCAAACCTGGCAAAGGGAGAAATTTAAATAATTGGTGTAAAGTTAGATAGAAGTAACATTTGCTGTTAAAAAAATCTATTTGATCGATTATAACTATAATAAAAGGTTCGCATATGAGTATACTAGTCAGCGTATGAATATGTTGATAGAAGAAGAAATAAATGCGCAAGTATAGCAAGAAACCAAAATACGACTAATTTGTACTTAAAAGACTACAATACAAGTCTTACTTATAAATAAACATGTACAAATAAGAAAAGCAACTGGATTTTTGGATTTCATTCATGTGCTACAAGTATTGATGAGGTCGAGCCTCAACTCCTAATACATGTTTTGGATCCAGCGTCCATTCGAACCTTAACTATATATGCGAGCTAGACGTCCAAATAAGTTTCTAGTTGTTTCACGGACAAGTACAATAAAAAGCATGCATGACACATGAACAATAGTATATTCATATACTTGCTATAATACAATTTTTAATGTCTATCTAAGACAACCGATTCAGTCAAGACACATAACAGCCCATTTACCTGCTATAGTTTTAACATTAGTGATCGACGTAGCCTATAAATTCGATAGGCAACTTGGAAAGCATGACATCATATACTTTGCACCCATTTATTACACTGATACTTATTCTCACGTCAGAATTGATGAATATCTTGTCACAAGACTAGCAGTTTCTTTGTGTCGTAGGATTACTCCGAGGCACTAAAATCATACCTTTTTTACAATACTTGAGTAAAAAGAACAGATTATTTAAACATGTAAATTTCATATATAGTTGAGGAAGGCATACGTGTGGCCTCTAAAAAGTAGTAATGGGCCGATTAAAATAGGCATGAACATGAGATTAAAATACAGGCCTGTAGGATTTTGGTGCCCCTATAGGTCATAGGTGTGGGCTATTGGGGTTTATCAGCCCAACCTGTACAGCCAAGGGTCGGGCCCAAAGCAATACCAAAACACCCATATTAACTTTTTAAGTATAGGGATTAAATTAAAGGTCATTTAAATTAGCACCTTTGGCGATCACTAAAGCTAGTTACTTTGTAACCTGAGTCGATTCGCTCGTGACTTATCCAATATCGACTTGTTAAAACCTCAAATTAAGTCAAGATCTTATGAGCTCGGAATTTGGATACGAAATGAGCCCAGCTTGACTCCACTCATTTTCAGCCCTGCTTAAAAGATGGATTATCAGGGGCGTAACTATAGCACTGTTAACAACTTTACAAATAACTTAGAGTAAATTGCCAAAATCGTTCCTGAGGTTTTGGCATGTTTGTCATTTTCATCCAAAAACAACTTTTTGTACAAAATAGTCCTTCACTTTTAGGATTTTTTGTCATTTTCATTCAAACGTCTAATTTGCTTTATTTTTTCTATCAAAAACTTGGATGAAAATGGAAATAAATCTCAAAAGTGAATAACTTTATGGTACAAAAATATTGTTTTAGATGAAAATTACAAACATGCACAAACCTCAGGGACGATTTTGGCAATTTACTCAATAGCTTATATATATAAATAACTATATCATTATTTTAGAATTGGTTTTATATCCCTTTACATTTAATATATTATTTAACTTTTTATTAAAATTGAAAGATATTCTAACAAATTAAACCAAGCCTTTTAACTTCTTGTTCAACATTGAAAAGATACTAGTGATGAAACTTGTCGATAAAGTTTAGCTGCATATCACATGTGTTCACAATTACCAACGCAAATAAACACAACGCTTTAATTTTTGGTTTATATGTCACATGTTACATAAAAAACTCACATAAATAAATAAACAAATAACTGGTCTTCTTTTTAACGATGTCTTGAAACCAAAAGTGGACCATTGAGAGTTCTAACTTCTAACACTCCTGATCAGCCATTCTGAGTTTGATTATATCTTCATAACATTTCTTCTTTCAGGGTTTTGTTTTAAAAACAAAGACTAGGGTGTTAACGATCTGATTTGACCGATTTTGATGAAAATTATGGACGTAACCGCAAACCGATTGTCGATTTGACAGTTTGTATATGCTATTTTAACATAAATTTATAATCGTTAGTTTGTTTTGATTTTATGAAATGATAATATATTTAGAGCTAGGTGCGTGAATTTCTGACACGACCCAAAGATCCGACACGAACCTAACACGAAATTCACGGGTTTAGGTTTAGGTTTAGTCTAAACGAGTTCGAGTCAGTTTCAGGTTGAACCCGCGAACCCGTTTAGGTTAACGGGTCGGGTTCGGGTCAATCTCGTCGGGTTGAAGGGTTGACCCGTTTAACACATTTATACTATATTATATTTTTTACAATATATTTTATGTCATAAATTAAATGGGGGGGTGTATTTTATGCAATGATTATAACTTAAAAATAGAAATTAACATAGATTTTATAATTTAAATATGATATTATTATATACATTTGTGTTTTTTAAGTAAATTTTAATTTTAATATATTAATTTCAGAAAAAAATAAAAAAAAATCGAGTTGAACGGGTCGTGTTCAGGTCAACCCACGAAACTTCGGGTCGTGTTTGGGTTCTTATGTATGATACGATTTTCAGGTTCGGGTTTGTGTAAAATTTTTGGGTTCGGGTCGGGTTGAACCCGCCAACCCGCGAACATGACCCGTTTAGCACCCCTATTTAGAGCACTAAATATTAAATGAAAAAACTATGAAGACTTGGTCAAAAACAATTTAAATTTAATTTTTTTACAGTTATCATTATTATTCGAATACAATATTATAAATTAAAATTACAAGTTTAGATTTGCATGTATTCGTAAATAAAGAAAAATTACACATGTGTAAGTTTGTCATTTACACATGTGCAATTTTTGTATCTATACAGTTGTAAAAAAATTATTAAAAGTGATTTTAAGATGAGAGATGAATTATTTAAAAAGTAAATTCTTTTTTAATGTTGTATTTTAGTTATAATGATGTTTATAATAAAAAAACTAATTTTTATTGGTTTTCTTGTTCGTTCTTACGGTTTTCGCAATATTTAACATTTTCAAAAAAACTCTCCCTTAGAGACGCGTGTCATTCTTTATTTTTTATAACGTGTGTGATTATGTATATAACATGTGTAATTAGGGTTTTGAAACAACCCATGCATATTTTGAGTTTAAAATGCCTAACCAATAATAAAATATATTTCCGTACTTAAATCATGATTATATTTGTAGTGTTTCCACCCACTAAAACCATATTTGTCAAGTTGGATTTGCGTTTGAAAGCCTTCCAACATATAAAAACAAATCTTCAAAGCAAAGTTTAGATCGTCATTAACGTACACTTGTTACACCATCATTTTAATTTCAATAATTTTAAAAATACTAGTGGGACTCTCTCGCCGTCTCGCGTCACTCAATGAAATTTAGTTAGCATCAGTTCGGTTTGTTATGATACCCGCACTTGCTATAATATATACATGAACTGAAAAAGAAAACCCAAAAAAATAAAAGCATGATATGCCCAAAAACCAATTCGGTTCTGATAATGGTACCGATATTGTTCAGTAGGAATCAGTTCGGTTAGTCATCGTACCGACCCTCGTATAGTCTACGATACCAAAAATCACTTTATTTTAAATACAACTCCGTTGATAACAAAACTACTAAACGAAAATTAAATGGATTAAAATGTATCTAATATATAATATAAGGGGTGAAAATAATAATAATAATAATAATAATAATAATAATAATAACAATAATAATAATAATAATAATAATAATAATAATAATAATAATAATAACCACAACAACTGCTCTAATATATAATATAAGGGGTGAAAATAATAATAATAATAATAATAATAATAATAATAATAATAATAATAATAATAATAATAACCAACTGCTCCTTAAGTTTCTTTTTAATAAGTATAACAATAACAATGAATAACACTTTGATATTTTAACAAGATTACAATAATATTAACAAATTCAACACCTAATATTTTTATTCACAAAAACTCGGAAAAACACAAGGGGGGTTATCAATTTCTTGGTAAGGGTGAAGGGGGACTCTATTGATGAGATGATGGTGATGATGTTGGTGGATTAGGGTTGTGATTGAAGGGATGAAGGATGGATGATTCGGAATGATTGGATGAAGTGTAGAGGATGGTTGTGTCTTCAAGAATGGTTCAAGATATTCAAAAACTCGTAACCCCCTTCTAATGACCTAAAATTTGGTTTTAACTCGTCCAAGTTCGCAAAACAAGCGAAAACCTCGTCGGCCACCAGGAAGTGGCGTCACCAATGCCTCCCCTGGCGTCGCTGACGCCCCCTAGAAATTGCAGCTTTCTGGCGACGCTTTATATCGCTGCTTACGCGCATCCCCATCGACGCAGGGGCGTCGCCGACGGCCCTTGTGGCGTCGGCGACGCTAGATGTAGTGTGTCATTTCCTATTTTGTTTATTTCGCGTCCCAGTTGATCTCGTTCGCTCCCGATGCTCTGTAAAGCTCCCGAATGCTCCTTAAACTTCGTTAGACCTGCAAAACGCAATTCTAATCAAAAGTAGGCTATTCGAAATCGAAAGTTATGTAAAAACATAAACTTAAATACAATAAAGCATTGGTTTTCGACCACTTATCATCTAACTCGAAGAGGTGCAGGTAGTGGCGAGTAGAAGCAGGTTGGGCGGGTACATCGCCACAACCAACCCGAGTATGTAGAGTGGATAAGGTTTGCGAGTTGCATAACCTGGGAGAAGGAGATCCGAAATTGAACATTGTGCAACAATTTATAAAAAAAATTGTTATGGTAGTAGGTTGAGCTAGGAGAGTGCTACCTCCTTTTTTGGGTAGAATTGAGTTGCAACTAGGGGGTTACACCCGCGTTACGCGGCGGGGCAACCCGGTTTTTGATTCGATATAGCAATTGATTGAGAAAACTTACAAAATAAAGTCGTCATAAGTACAAAAGTATGTCGACACGTGTTTTACATCGATCAAAGACAATAGTAAAAAATACCAGTAATGGTTCTAATAGGACCGATACTGATATAATTTTTTTATACACGTATTTAGTTTTTTGTAAAAAGAACTAATGAACGAACGTTATAAGAGAAAAAAAAATTCCTAACCCTTTTGGCCCCCAACGTATTTTTTTCTAACACTTTTGACCCCTAAAAGTAAATGGACGGGGTTAGTGTTAGGGGCTAAAAGGGTTAGGAAAAAAAACGTTGGGGGATCAGATGTTAAAAGATTCCTTTTTGGGCTAAAAGGGCCACCACTTTTGGCAAATCAAATAACATAACTATTCCCGTCAAGGGAGACAACCCTAAACCTGTTGAGACTGATCGTTGCTGCAAGAAATCAATAGATGATATCTGAGAATTTACATTATTATTCTCAAAAAACTCTTGTTCTTTCGGCCTCTTGTTTCTCAATTCCAAATCATAATTCCTCTACAATTCAAATCCGCC
Organism: Helianthus annuus; assembly: GCF_002127325.2. Classification (NCBI taxonomy): domain Eukaryota; kingdom Viridiplantae; phylum Streptophyta; class Magnoliopsida; order Asterales; family Asteraceae; genus Helianthus; species Helianthus annuus. The sequence goes on from NC_035442.2 coordinate 38,331,911, forward strand.
ATCGCTAACATCCGTACTAGGTGCAAATCCTACCACATGAACTGCTCCAAAACAAAACAGAAAACAATTTATTGTGTGTCAAACTAAAAGCACATCTTTGACAAATCATACGAGTCGTATACAAGGCGATGATAGGTCATACGAAGTCATATAAGATGTTATACCGACGCATCATACGAGCCATAATGTTTACACAAGACCGTATGAGTTGGTGTCCGTCCAAATCATATGGGTCGTATGATATGTTAGTTAGACAGACACAAAACTGACATCATGTGACATCGTCTTTGTTTAAAAAAGTGTGCCTGATGACACAAGGAATGGTTTTAGATGAAGCGCACCTTGTTGGCAAAAACTTGACTCGGAGGTGTGCGCCTCACGTATTTCCAATATTTTTGTGCGTAGTACAATATGCTTTTCAGGTTGTAATTTCAATATTAAAACACATACCAGTAATGGTTCTAATAGGACCGATACTGATATAATTTTTTTATACACGTATTTAGTTTTTGTAAAAAGAACTAATGAACGAACGTTATAAGAGAAAAAATTTCCTAACCCTTTTGGCCCAAACGTATTTTTTTCTAACACTTTTGACCCCTAAAAGTAAATGGACGGGGTTAGTGTTAGGGGCTAAAAGGGTTAGGAAAAAAGACGTTGGGGGATCAGATGTTAAAAGATTCCTTTTTGGACTAAAAGGGCCGCCACTTTTGGCAAATCAAATAACATAACTATTCCCGTCAAGGGAGACAACCCTAAACCTGTTGAGACTGATCGTTGCTGCAAGAAATCAATAGATGATATCTGAGAATTTACATTATTATTCTCAAAAAACTCCTGTTCTTTCGGCCTCTTGTTTCTCAATTCCAAATCATAATTCCTCTGCAATTCAAATCCGCCATCGCTAACATCCGTACTAGGTGCAAATCCTACCACATGAACTGCACCAAAACAAAACAAAAAACAATTTATTGTGTGTCAGACTAAAAGCACATCTTTGACAAATCATACGAGCCGTATACAAGGCGATGATAGGTCATACGAAGTCATATGAGATGTTATATCGACGCATCATACGAGCCATAATGTTTACACAAGACCGTATGAGTTGGTGTCCGTCCAAATCATATGGGTCGTATGATGTATTAGTTAGACAGACACAAAACTGACATCATGTGACATCGTCTTTGTTTAAAAAAGTGTGCCTGATGACACAAGGAATGGTTTTAGATGAAGCGCACCTTGTTGGCAAAAACTTGACTCGGAGGTGTGCGCCTCACGTATTGCCAACATTTTTGTGCGTAGTACAATATGCTTTTCAGGTTGTAATTTCAATATTAAAACACATACAAAGCTTATTTGCGCCTAAACATTGGGTAAATGATGCTAGAAAGCTATATAAAAAAATATCTAATTAGTTGGGCACAAAATCAGTTTAAGACCCTGTGGCTTTTTAAAAGTATATGACCATCGTCATACAGCCCATACTATACGAATCACATCAGGTGGTGTACCCTTTATTTTCTAAACACAACAAACTTTCAACTCCAATTAACATATTTCACATCCACAAACAGAAAAAGGGGGGTTTACATTGAGGAATGTAGGGAGGATGATCAGCGTTGATATAGCTAACAGGCGCTGCAATTTGAGCGTCCATGTTGTTGAGTACATCTCTAAACATGAAAACAACAAAAGATTAACCGTCATAGAACACGTTCTAGGGTTTCGCAAAGGGGGGGAATAATAATAATAACAATACCTGAAGGGTTTCGATTGCTGAAGGTAGTTGTGGAATTGGTGATGTTCAGGTATAGCCATGCCTAGATGAGTGCGAAACCAGAAGGGAAGAGAGAAGGTTGAAGGGATTACGCAGGTTTCTGTAATTTCACAACAGAGCAGCCGGCTGGAGGACGGATATCCACGTCTTCGTACCCACACACGACACCACTACCATCATCATCACCGGCAAAGTGGAGGCCGGCCGGAGCTCTTCCATCACTCCCTCGCTCTCTAGAGATTTCCCACTCTCTCTCTCTCTCTCTCTCTCTCTCTCTCTCTCTCTCTTCCGTATCCCTTTCTCGATCTACTTTCTAGATATCAACAGACTAACGACGTTAACATTAACTCACTATTCATCGGTTATGTTATCAATAAATATAGTTATATAATAGGTAGAAATGAGGTGACATAATATTATTGGATGAAGGTGTTTGTATTTATGGGTTGAGCTAGGAGTACACATTCCACCCTACCTAATATAATGTAAAATGCAGTTTGCGCCAGGTATATGACATTCATATGTCACCGCTACATGCAATGGCACCACTACTGTAACAACGCATTCACGAAAATCGTCTTCCCTTGTCGATATTGAGGAGTAGAGCTTGGGTATAGAGTAATGGGACATAGATGGAATGTAAGATCAAGAAGAAGCTGATGGAACGTAAGCACGCATGAATGCTTTTACACATTTAGATTCAAGGGTTTTCTAGACGTTTTTAATGTTTAAGCCGTAAGCTATTCGATTAAATTCTTAGTTATTTTAATAAACTAGAATTGATTCCCTGTGTTCCGGGGTCATTTTTTTAACGTAGTTTGAGCATACTGTTTTTTTTTTTTTTTTTTTTTTTGTAATTGCTTATCGATCAAATGTTGACCAACTGAAAATGTCAATAAAATAAGCACAAAAACGTATTATATTTGACATGACTAATTCTCAAAATAAATTACGGCAAAACATAAACCAACTTAAATTTACACCGAAGCGTACATAAAAATAAGCACGTAAAACTCGAGGGGATCAGAATGTCATTACGTCGAAACATAAACCAACTCGAATTTATACCGTCATGTTCATAAACACCAAAGTATAGACCAATTGAAAACGTTAATAAAAATACGCACCAAAACGTATTATGTTTGACATGACTCATGAAACGTAAAGCAACACGAATTGTCAAAATGTCATTACGTCGAAACACAAACCAACTTGAATTTATATCGATATGTATACAACGCCAAACATAGACCAATTGAAAACGTCAATAAAATAAAACCAAAACGTATTATATTTGGCATGACTCATGAAACATAAAGCAACTTGAATTTATACCGTCTCGTATTGTATTTGACATGACTCATTTTTTTTTTCAAAACGAAATTACGTGAAAAAGTAAACCAACTTAAATTTGTACCGACACATACATAAAATTAGCTTGTAAAACTCAAGGGGGTCAATATGACATTTTACAAAGTTTTTAAAAAGTTAAGAGGTGTCAACATAAAAAGTTGAGAAGTCGAGAGGGGTGATGTTAAAAAAAAACAAACGTCAAAACTACTGTACTATTTGGTCAAGCAAGTGTGTTCGATCTAGTTTAAAAAAAAAAAAAAAAAAAAAAAAAAAAAAAAAAAAAAAAAAAACTTTCGTGGCAAACTTCTAAACTCACAAAACTTCCAAGTAGCTAACAACTTCATTTATTATAATAATAATAAAATAAAATAATAATAATAATAATAATAATAATAATAATAATAATTTCTCTTTACAAACTTCTTATTATCGGAAAACATTCGAGTTGCACCTGACGAAAACTATATCGGGGTCGAGTTAATTCGGGTCAGGTTCTACATTCAAGTTTGGTAAAAACAACACCCGTGTTACCAACTCTCCACTTGTAAAAAATATTTATGTAAAAGTAAAAGACCTTTTAATATAACTAGGGTTATTAAATCCGCGCGTTGCGCTGCGTGGTGGGTGGGTATCAGTTCGTTTAACTACGGTACTGACACTTGTTATAGCAACCAATAGAAAAAAAATCATAATATGACCAAAAATATACCAACAGGCAGAAATTTGATCGGTATCGGTTTGTTTTATTACGCCACCTACACTCGTTACAGCAACCCATAGAGAAAAAAAAATGTTGATATGATCAAAAAATACTGACACATGAATCACATCGAAAAAAACAAACGCAAGTTACATAAGATATATAAAAGAACCACATAACACATATAAAAAACCACTAAAAAACACATATACAAAAAACTTTTAAAACAAATATATAATAACTGTTCATTCAGTTCATCTATTAATAGTATACAACTAGTGTTATTACCCACCGCTTCGCGGCGGAGTTAAGTAAACTATTAACAGGTTTTGGCATTTCATATGCGAGAAACTCCATATTTATAGTTGATGCTTGTATAACATAAATTACTTTAAAGGGGAATTTCTCTCTGACGTGGCAGACACATGATGCTTCATGCTCCTCCACACCGAATTGTCGAAACACCGGTTAGCACCTGATTTTTTTTAAATAAAGTTTTATTTATCTCTTTCTTTTTTGGCAATTACATATATTAAAAGACTTTCCTTTAATTAAAAGATTAAAAATGGTGAGTTCATGACGGAGATGGTGGGTGTCAAGTGTTAGCTCCAACTAAATAATGGTCGTGAGTGTAGTTGTAACCACAAAGATGTTGATTCGACGCCTCCAACAGCGGTGGTGCTTACGCAGTTTCGCCGTTGCCATGGCTTCAACAGCAGCAACGGTGAAGGTGCGGCGAAGTCGACGCGGGTCCCGACAACTCCAGCGAGGTTCTGGTGAAGGTCAAGACAACAGATCTAGGGTTGCATGTCTCGGATCTCATCAGATCGACCATGTTTTGGAGTCTACTTCAATTCTCTCTCTCTCTCTCTCTCTCTCTCTCTCTCTCTCTCTCTCTCTCTCTCTCTCTCTCTCTCTCTCTCTCTCTCTCTCTCTCTCTCTCGTAAATAGGCAACTGTCGCCGGAGGTAGTAAAAAGAGTATAGCATGTACTTTTTTGGTTGTTTCTGTTAGCCAAGGGGAAACTTGGCATAGTAGTAAATTAGGGTCACACGACTCTTCTTACATGATGCCGCTAGGAAAACGAATGCGATAGCCACGGTAGCGGTGGATGGTTTTCCATGGGGAATAGCAACGGTAACAACTCTTGAATGTTATCGGCTAGGGAGAGTGCACCATGTGGTGTGCAAGTATATAAAAACAAAACCTATGTGGCCAATGTTGAAACCAAAGAAACTATACTGTTCCTTGACATGTTGTAAATTAATACATACAAGTGTATCTACTCGACTAACAACGAAAGAAGCAACACTTGTAACCTTAGATAAGTCATGAAGACCTGAAGTTATAATTACGTTTTTAGGATATAATTACGTTTATTTTTTAAGAAAACTTGAACTTCGTCAAGTGTCGTTTTCAGGATATAATTACGTTTCATAGTATGGGTTTTTTAACGAAAAATGGACAGAGTTCCCTCTGTTTTTAGACGATCCCAACAACTACAGTGTCGATAATTTCAAAACGCAACAATATGTTTAAATTACTTACAAGTTTCATGTTTCTAGTAAATAAAGATGTGATTTTTAGATCCCTTTACTTGATTGAAGTAGAATTAAGATCGAACCGGTGAAAGACATAAAAGAACCTCGTTGCCAATGTGACAACCCTCACTAAACCAGGTATCCGTACGACTTAATTAATAGCTAATTACTGCTTAATTACTATGCTTACCTGAAATTGTGGATAAACTGCTACTTGAATGTTGATACATGTACATACTTGCATCATACTCTATTTACTGTCACTACACTATTTACATGCTGAACCTTAGTGACAAACATGATGCACAAAAGCACAGTAGCACTATGAACGGATAACCTATTGAACATGCTGATAAAGCCAGCATTAGGCAGATACTGCCTCTAAGGCCTGTATGAGCCAGAAACAGTCACTACCCTAGTGGTGAGTGTAGGGATACAAGGGTTGTAGAACTGCGTCTCTAGGAATGAGTTACAATGACTGGATGTGCCTAAAATGTACACTAAGCACAAAACTCAGCACTTTAATAAACAATTCAGCTTTTAGCTAACTAATAAAGTGCCAAAACATGAGAAAAATATTACTAGACACTTTCCAAAGTGTCGGGAATAAGTTGTGTCACTAAAATTAGTATTAACGACACTTTAAAGCTTTGTTAAGCGCTTTAACGGATTACTATCCAACCGGACTATACCCGGAATATGAAAATATTGTTAATAACATTATTTATCTTTTTCTGAGCCAGTTAGGGTCCCTGAATACCCTAACACCCACTGTAATGCACAACACACTACTAACCGGGTTAATCCCTAACTTAACTAACTTAACCTAACTATAACCTAACTAATTAGTTGGAAACTAACCAAGACCCCCCCCCCCCTTAACCAACCGTCCCCAAGAGGGGGACATACCTTGTACCCTTGTGATTATTTTAATCACCATTGCCTAATATCTAAGTAGCATATGATCCTTTGGATCATAACCTTAATTTTTCCTATAAGTTCTAACTCTTGCACACAAGATCATTCGCTACACACATCACACAAAACACTCTCCTCTCTCCCTCTAGAGCTCTCGGCCGAGATCCCCTACACACCCATCAATTTTTCGAGCTTTGATCTTCACATTCCAAGACCATTCAAGTGTTAAGGATCACGTATAAGGAGGCTTGGTGCATTCGGAAGGCGAAGGACCTCTTCTCGTTGCTTTTAACCACTCTTTTTTTGCGTCTAGATTCTTCCCTAGCCTCGAGCTAGTAGTAAGTTACTTGAATCACCTTCTCGAACTATTTTGAAGCGGTTAAAATGATATGTAATGGTTAAAACTCGTAATCTTACAAGTTGATGCATAAAAGTCTACTAAAAACACTAAAAGTGATGGTTAAAAGCTTGTTTGTTGTGTAAATCTTGTAGTATTTGTTTTGTGTAGTTATTTAGGCCCGATCTATGTTGTGGTAGCTCGGATCATCGTTTAACCCGGGTTGGTCATGATCATGGATCATGACATAGAGTTGTTTTAGAAGTAACAAGGGTTAAAGGATGAAACTCTACCACACACGAATCATGAACTTGTGTAAAAGCGATTTTTATTATGAAATAGTGTTTAAAACTAGTAGATCTACGGATCTACAAGCGGTATTTTCAAAGAACCAAGTATCAAAGAAATCGTGTTTCCTAAAGACGGATCTTACACTAACAAGAATGATTTTTAGAACACACAAGTGTGTAAACACTTGTGTAGCACAAAGTTTCGACAAAATAACTAATTTTGTAAAAGTTGACGAGAAGTTGTAAAGACGGAATTTCTCTAAAAACGAGGTTTTTATGATTTCGGATTGCTTAATATAAAGATCTGCTAAAAGTAATGGGATTTACTTCATAATTTTAGAAAACTACAAGTTCATGTAATTTTTGCGATTTACATGCTTATTGACTAGTTTGATGCGTTGAATGATGTTTTGGTTAAATAAGAAAATGGTTGATTTGATTTATAAAAGAAAATGATACGCTTGAAAGCGTGGCCACCTCCAGTTACAGAGGAAACTCTGGCGAAATTTTCCCAAAAACCTAACACTTAGAAATATTTTCACTATAAGTGTTAGAAATACTTTTCGACATGTTTTCAAAATATAAGTTTCGCCACGACTTTATTTACAAAATATCGGATGTGGGATTTTCACAAAATTAAACGTGATAAATATATATTTAGTAAATATATTTTTCACAACGTTACTTGTCAATTATTTGTGAAGATACATAAATATTATTTTTAGGGTAAAAATAATATTATCGAATGTTAACGAATCCAAAATAATACGAACGCTTTCACGATAGATATATAAGTTACACCGGTAATTATTATTACCACTCGATCGTTAAAACGTAACTTACGCATTTTAAGAAAGTATTTATGAACACGTATTTTTGTCAAGGTATTATTTTGGGAAAATTATGTGAAATAAAAATATAATATTTTTGAGAAAAATATTTATATTTTGGAGTTAGAAATAAAATATATTTTAAATGAGACTTAAAAATATATTTCGAACACACATGTATTAAATCCCCCATCCTTGGGAAGGAAAATAATTACCAAGTATGCACAGAATGTAAACACGAAATAGTTGTCTAACTATTTCCCAAAACTTAAACCATAAAGCTAAGGCACGACTGTCCGTCTAATAGAGTTAGTACATGTAGGTCGTCGCACAGCTGCTTGATTTGGAGGTATACTTGGTAGAGACGCACCACTGTGAGTTCATGTCCCCCTTTTCTCTTAACTGTTTTCAGTTTTCTAAACTGCGGGGGTGAAATACATGTTACTATGATTACGAATATTTCTTACATGGTATGGTTAGCGTAAGGAGGGTTATTATTTAGATCATGTGAGTGGGTAGGCGGAAACTTGCGGCCATTAATCCTCAGGGTAGGACCGAGGGGCAGGAGCGGTAGATCTATCTGGGTGTAGCGAGCCCAGCCCCAGGCCCAGCATAACGGACCTCGGGGTGACTTTGTACCCAACGCATAAATCTGCTAGGTTTGAATCTTCCTACTTGCACTTCACACATATCAATGGCCTTGCAAACCATTGGTGATCTCTTTTTCCTTATTTGCTACATACCAGGATTTTTAATACATACAAAGGTTTATTTACTCACTTACACATGAACTCGCTCAACATTATTGTTGATTTTTCAACTTACATGTATTTCAGGGAATTAAAGGATCTGGCGCGGTATGACACGTTTTCCCGCTGCACTAGTTACGAGGTCATCCGGGTTTAGGGAATGTGACACTTTCCTGGACAAGTCACAGTCCTTAAACTGTGTTTATGTTATGTTGATGTTTATGTTTGTTGAACAATGTTTATGTCGTTAGGATGTGTTTCCGTTAAGACAATGTTTGTTGTATTTGGTTTTTAAAACTTAATTGAATGGATGATCTTGCATGGTTTTATTTCATATAGCTTTGTTATGGTTAAGCTATGGTATTAAGAAATCACACCAAAATAACCACGCTTCCGCAAAGCCAGGGTGTGACAGCCAAAGTGTTTATTTACTCTAAACAGCTTACTTTCTGAATATGATTATTCATGTTACAACAATAATCACCTTCAAAACGCACATCCAAACACCCTGTCTGGCTAAACAGCTTACTACCTGTGATTGTTTGTACATTTCATACATTATGCCAAAATAAAACGTAAATATTCGCTAAAAGCATCGGTTCGAGCTCGATTCACGTAAAGTATAATATGTATAAACAACGAAATTAAAATTCGCTTCGTTTAAATTCTTACCGGGTCTGGCTTTGACCGGCGTTGACTGCTGTTGACCCGCAGTTTGACCGTTGACTTTTGTTGACTGAAGATGAACGAAAGTTGTTCGCGTTGACTGTGTCTAACCCGGACTCAAACCGAAACCTGAATTGCCCCGTGGTACCAAGGTTGACCCGTCGATCGGTCACTTTTGACCTGACCTGCTTGACCCGAACCCAAACCGGAACGAATCCGCGCAGGAACCGTGTTGAACCAAACACCCTAACAATAGCCACCACAATCACTGCCGTTAAATTCTGGCAGTTATATGTCGTTGTCGACCTCTGGTCACCGCCGTTGTCAGCCACCCGTGCCAACACCAACAAAACCAAAACGCAGGGGAAGCTAGGTTAGCACTTGTAAAGCTGACAAGTTTACCGGAGAGAAAAGAAAATGAAAGAAACTTACTAAATCCTTGTCGTCAGTCGTCGAAACCACCCCGTACCAGCGTCTCTCCGCCGCTTTGTCGCTGGAATTCCACCGGAAACCTTGTGCATCTAAATCTGATGCGGAATTCCAGCACCCCAGCCGTCGATTGCCGAAATCTGGGTCGCCGGAGGAGGATTCGCCGCCTGTCGGCCTTTGCGCCGCCACGGGGGAGGTTGTCTGCCTCCCCTTTCTCTCGCCGATCTCTCTCTCATCTCGTTCCCTCCCTTGCTGCCGTATTCTTGTCGTCGTGCGCCACCACCCGAGGGTGGTGGCCGACCGTTTACCCGAGAAGAGGGGGTGTTGTGTGGGCGGTGTGAGGGGGTAGAAGAAGGACAGGAGGCTGGAGGTTGGTGTGCGGCCGGAGAAGAAACCGGAGCTGGTGCCGGAGCTCGAGAGAGGAGGCAGAGGGTGAGACTTGAGAGGTGTCAGCTGCAATGTGGGTCTTTAGTTTTCCAAACGCCGTTACCGTCAATTTACTGTTTCTCGGTTAAGTTAGAAATTAATACATATGTATGAATGTATGAATATGATATTCAACAAAATGCCTTCTAAGTTTTGTTAGAAACTTTGTTCTTCAATTTCTATAAAAGATATTTTTTAACTTGAAATTTTGTTTACCCAATTAGAATAAGAGTGAGAAAAAGAAGGATTTTTACAAAACACTTACTATTTTTTTTGAAAGGTGTGTTTCAGCGGTGAAAACAATCCTAGACAACCCCCGGGTCCCGACTTCGAATCCCTACCCATACACCAGTGTCCTCCTTTCAAACCGTCACGGGGAATTTTTTCGTGGAGTGCATGGATCGAACCGGAGACCTAGCCCGGGCGAGAACCATCCTAAGGTGTAAACCCTCCCACCTCCGACCAGCTGGGCTGACCATCATCGGCTACAAAATACTCACTATAGTAAATATATTTTAGATTATCCATTTTGATAAATAACTTTTTCATCAACCCTGTTCTGAAAGAAGAAGTTTATGTTTTAATAGATGGGTAATTAGTTAAACATTTTACCAATATTTAAATATCTAAAAGGCCTCTTCAATAATTAGTAAAAGAAATATCGTAAACCAAAACTATTATTTTTATAATAAATACTAAGCAAAAATAAGTTAGAATGTTGTATAAAATATCAAGTTTATTTTAATACGGTCTCAAAAGTCATTATATCTATTACTTAGATATAATAATGTATTGGTTTTCTTAAGCAAAGTATACTCACAGACTCATTAAAGAAAACATAGTAGGTATAGTGACATATTGAAGCTACTTTAGGGTATAAGTAAAAGTAGTTGTGGACTGTTCTAACATCAGTTTTGCTACGGGAATAGGAAAAAAAGAAGACAAAAGAAGATTAGTTCAATAGACCATTTGTTTTTATTGTCATTATTGATATTACATTAATTTAGCATACAAAACATGATGAAGTAATAATAACATACATAATTGGCGTCAATGAAGGCGTGGTGAGGATCCGAGTTGGCTCCGACGTTGGGTCACATTTTCAGGTTTTCGGCATGGATGGGGTGTGATCACCGCGTCAGTGGAGCGTGGTTCCAACCACGCATGAAGGGAGGATTGTTAGCGACGTGACGACAGGTCTCCACGGTTCTGACATGGCTCCGGGGGGGGGGGGGTGTTGGCATGGGCGGAGCTTACTTGTGGTCTGCGGGTGTCTCGAACCCACCGATTTTTCGTTCGCAGTGTTAAATTTTTAAAAGATTTCTGAAAAAAATATATTTTGTAGTGTAAAATATTTGAATTTTAAGAGTTTGGTCGTATCGATTTTGATTTTTAAAGTGCACCCCCACTGAATTTTCGTTCAAACTCCGTCACTAGCTGTTTACGTGATCCATTACATTAGGCTTAACAACTAAACAAAACAGGAGTAGATAAAACACTAACTAATATATAAAGTACTTTTTTTTTTCACATCATCATACAAACTCTTTCATTTTGACTTGGAACTAGAGATGGTGATGAGTCAGATAGGATTGTAGGAACATGGTTTGATATCATTAGTATTATATATTTTTTTAGTGTAAACCTCAATTTTTTTCCTATGGTTTATTGGTTTTAACACTATAAGTAGGGGCGGACCTAGTGTAGGTCCAGGTGTAGCACGGGCTACGGCTCAACTTTTTTCCGGTAGTGTTAATTTTTTTTTTTTCGATTTTTATACTATGGACACCCCTAAACAACTACAAGGACACCCCTCAAAAAAAAAAATTTACAAACCAATAATAAGCCCAGTTAATTGATGATGATACAAACCCAAATAATAAGTCCAAATAACTAAATAATAGCACATTAGATTAGCCCAAATAACCAAATAATAGCATATTAGATTAGCCCAAATAACCAAATAATACCCTATTAGGTATTTGTTTTACTTTATTTATTTATTGTTGTTTTTTTTAATATTGTATGATTGCACGGTAAAAAAAAGTTTTTTTGGATACCCCTGATTACACTACGAGCTCGGCTCGAATTCAAAACGAGCTGGCTCGGCTCGAGCTCAAATTCTAAATCGAGCTGAATTTTTGGGCTCAAGCTTGACTCGAATAAAACTCGAGCCAGCTCGGCTCGATTTAGCTCGCTCTAACATTGAACCATCAAGTTAACTAACCTGAAAAGCATTCAAATGATAAATTTTATCTAACCTGGATGTCACACCCCAAGTGATTGCGGAAACATCGGAGTGAGACGAAATAGATTGCTCATCACCCATAACACTAAATTGTGACAAGTATTTAATAATAAATTTCATTGCTAAAAGAATCAATTACATTGTTTGAAATCGAATACAACAAGTTGAAACAAAATGAATTACATTACAGCAAGTATTTAAAGTTTAAAATGCGTTTCTAGGCATCCTACTAAGTTTCGTGCATCATCATCATCATCATAATCCTGCAACATGTTTTAAAGTATAGTTCAATACAAAAGTATTGGCGAGTATACAAGTTTTGGAGTACTAGCATATAAGTATAAAAATGAACAATCCACATGGCAAAACTAGTTATCAAGATTAACGTATAAACTGTCATGTGAACAAACAAGTCAACCCAAGGTTTAACGCAAGTATGAATGAATGCCTTAACATAACCTCACGTTCAAGGGCGGTGCGCTACTCCTATAGCGATATACATGTTAAGGGTAGGCTCGTACGAAGTTAATGACAAGTTTATCACAAAACGAACAAACCTAGATTAACGAATCAAGTATAACGTATGCATGCGTGTATTGGATTGTTTGTGCATTTGAATAAAGTATAAGTGTGATTTCATAGACTAAACATATTGCACCCAAAAAGGGTGTTCGAGTGTACTCACAATATTGCAAAGCTTTCCGATTATCCATGAGTGACGAGTTTTTTGTGATTAAGGAATCGAAGGTAAGGTTATACGGCGTTTATCAATTAATTAAATTTGGGATTTAGAAGTTAAAGTACAAAAAGTATATATTCATAAAAGTATTATCTAGTCTAAGTACTCGTAGTGACACTAAGTTGTATGTGATTTCATGGGTCCTAGTTTGCCCATTAGAATCGACAACGAATGACTTAGAATCGTAGATAAGTTAGCTCTAGTTTATGATGAATAACCATAAACCAATTATTATCATAAACTAGGCCAAGTTCATATATATATATATATATATATATTTATATAGTTTTATTAATAATCTAAGCTAAGTCCATCATAGATTGTCATATATTATCATGTAAGTCAAGCATAGAGGATTAACCTCTTTGTATGATTCACCATTACACAAATCATCACAAGGATGATTCGGAGGGTCATGAATAACAAGGAACAAATAACTAACTAATACATTAACAAATAAATCATCAAGTGAGGTGTGGAACCAAGTTCGGATTACAAAAGCATCCAATGTTCACACTTGTATCAAACATAAGTCTCTCCATATGAACAGTGGTAAACTTATGTGACTTCAACACTTGTGGGTTGTATTGAACCCTATTAAGACAGAAAATTAGAGGTTGTTTGTACCTCTAAACTTGTAAGAATAAACTCTAACAAGTTCCACAACCATTGATGGGTTTAGGAGCTTGCTAGGTACAAGATTCATGTATAAAAAGTTAAGTTTTGTAAAAGTTAACCAAGTTTCTTCCAAAATAGAAAGTTTGGACCTCAAAATGGTGTTGTTCCACCTCGGTTTACCATGGTAAACCCGTGGAAACATTCCTAGAGGTGTTCCAAGCTTTGTAGAAGAAGAAATAATGAAGAAAGTTGGTGGAAGAAGAAATGATGAAGAAAGTTGAAGCAAAGTGAGTTTGCATACGTTTTTTTATAAATCAGAAAGTAAATCTGACTTTGGAGCCTTATGTAAGTGATGTACCACCTGATTACACCTTGGTGAATCTTGGATAACATCCTTGAAGGTCATCCAAGTAGATTGCTACAAGAAAACATGAAGAAAAATAGAAGAAAAGTGCTCAAAACTCACTGTTTTGAGCAAAGATGCAATCTGCCAACACTTGGAGATTTGGATGAATTGTAGGAGTTTGAGAGTGAATTGAGAGAGTGTAAAGTGTTGGGAGAGTGTGGAAGGCTTGTATTTATATTATGGTATTAGGGTTTAGGCTTTAGGGTGTGTTAGTTGGGCATTAAAGACAATTAGGTGGGGGTTAAAGGTGCAAAAACGGACCAATCTGCGTGTTTTAGAAAGCTGGTTGCGGATCGTTCATCCCCGCGCGTCGCGGAAGGTGGCACTGATCTTTCCGCGTGTCGCCTGAGTCACCAACAGGCCATCTTTCAGTTTTTGACATAAATCATCCCTGCAGTTTGGTTTTGAGTGTATTTTGTGGTATTTTATGTATAAGTAACAGATATTTAGGTATTAACAAGTATAAAAAATATAGATTAAGTATTATAAATGTATAACCAAGTATTTGCATATATAACATGCATAAAAATACGCATTTCGATCGTTTGCGTGTAAAATAAGTACGTATTTGCGTTTGAGATAAATGTATATCGAATATGCATGTAATTTGAATATAAAGCGAGTATGTATAATAAATGCATAATTTAAGTAAAATGACCAAGTTTTTTGAGTAAATTACAAGTTTTGTCCTTTATGTATGTACCAAATTGTAGGCGGTGTCCTTTAACTTCAAAATCGACTGGTTTTGTCCTTAACATTTCAAAATCCTGCACGTTGTGTCCTTTAACACTAACTCAGTCAGATTTTTTGGTTAAATATGGTCATGTACCTTGCACATGAGGGCATTCTTGTCATTTTATCTCTCTAGGGACTATTGTGTAAAACAAGTTATATTAAGGGGCTATTGTGTAAAAAATAAAAAAATGTATAAACAAATAAAAGAAAATAAAAGAAATTCTGCACTCTTTTTCTCTCTCTAAACTTCCCCTATCTGTCTCTCTCTTTAACCACAGTTTCACTTTTACAACAACGCCCATCCCCACCATGAACCTCCTGTCGATCTTAAGAAGCTCATCCCTATCAAGTTCTTCAAGCCCATCCGGTAGACGACGCCACCACCGTTTCACTTCTGGATCCAAATCCTCTAGAATTCTCTAGAAAACCAGCAAACCCTTCCTCTACATCAACTGGCAGTGCAACCTCATTGCTTGAAAAAGCAGATTGCACTTTGCAAAATGTCACAACACCTGCATTACCCAATTAAATATTAACAGATCACACAAGCCCAATATGTTTAAATTAGATTCCTGGTTCAAAACAAATATCCACAAATATATTAAAACCACATAAATAACCCAATTAATCAACTTGGTTTCATTGAGGCGTTTTAACAAACACCTTAGCTACTTACTGGAAGTCGGCAGCGGTGGTGTTGGTTGGTGACGGTGTCAGCGGTGGTTATTTTTAAGGTTGGGTTAGGGTTCCGGTGGGAGTAGTGATGGTGGCAATGATGGCGGGTTGTGATGGTGGATGGGGTGGTGGGTTTAACAGTGGTGGTTGTTGATTTGGGTTGTTTGAAAGGTTGGGGTTAGGGTTCCAATGGGGGTGGTGATGTCGGAGACGGTGGCGGTAGTCTGGTAGAGAGAGAGAGGTTATGGTGCGGTGGTGATGGTGGGTGCAGTGGGGTTACGGTGGTTGATAGGTGGGGCTGGTGTGGTGGAACTGGTAGTGGTCGGTAAGTGGGGGTGGTGGCGATGAAGGCTGGGTGAGGTGGGGTGGGTGGTGATGGTGCTTGAGGTGGTGGTTGATGGTGCAAGAGAGAGAGTTGATGATACAAAATTTATATATATAAATAATAGTAATAATAATAATAGTCTTTTTTTAATATTTTGTTTTTTTAAATAATAATGTTAAATATATAGGTAAAAAGACAAAAATACCCTTTCGTGAGTAGATTTAACCAAAAATTCTAACTGGGTGGCCTAAAAGATAGAACATGTAAGATTTTGAAACATTAAGTACAAAACCAGTCAGTTTTGAAGGTAAAGGACACCGTCTGCAATTTGGTACAAACATAAAGGACAAAAATTGTGATTTACTCAAGTTTTCTTTATTACAATGATAGTGTCGGTTTAACTAATTGGCAACGGAATACGATTACAAAAGAATGCGAGTTTCCATAAATAGAATATAAGGCGAGCTTTCCAAATAAAGGAAGTTATAAAAAGCGAGGCGTTACACTGGATACCGTAGTTACAATGTAATTTAGCTAAAGGGCTAAATATGTAACTTAAGCTAAAGGACCAAATATGTAAGTAAAACTTGTTAAGTCTATGGTTTGGCTTCACTATGGATTTTATAGGAGAGGTGTTGTTTCCACTCTCTATGTTCTAGCGATACAGGATAAAAAAAAGGCTTGAGAGAATTCATCAAACTAGGGGCTGTTTGTTTACCTCTTAATGGAGATCTTAATGATTCAGACCTCTTACTGGTTCAGCACTTAATGGTTTAGACTATTTGTTCGCGAGCAAATGTCTAAATGGTTCAGACATTTGCCTCTGAATGGTTAAGCACTATACTGAGTCTGAATGGTTAAGACCTCTAATCTGAATTGGTCAGACATTTACCTCTGAACGGTTAAGCATTATACTGGCTCTTAATGGTTCAGACCTCTTACTGGTTTAGCACTTAATGGTTCAGACCTCTTACTGGTTCAACATTTAACCATTCAGATGTTGCCAAACAACCCCTAACTTAACCATATTTATAGGAACACTTCATGGTTAGAAGATGATACTTCTCTAGAATTAGAGTAATACACTTAGGTAGTGCTTGGTATGCAGGAATGAGAGAGAGAATGGAATGGACATGGACTATTAGGAGGGAATGAAAAAAATGTATTTTGTTGGTCAGGTAATGGAATCACCCATTACATATGGCATTCCATTCCCTCAAATTCATTCCATCCACACCCCTTGTTTTTTTCCATTCCATTTCCTTTCCCACCTTCATCACCAACACCTCCCACCACCTCCACTACTAGCCACTCACAAATGCCACCACCACCCGATGCCCCCACCTTACGCCGTCGACCACCGGCGCCACCATCGCCGCCACCCGTCGTGCCACTGCCGACCATGGCCACCCTCCGCCACCATACACCGGCGCCACCACCACCACCCGCCGGCGTAACCACCCCCTCCGCCACCGAACATCGGCACCAACACCACCATCAAACATCACCGACCACCGCCACCAAACCCACCGTCGTCGCCACCCTCCGCCACCGAACACCAGCGCCACCACCGGCCACCACCGCTAACACCGCCCACCCACCGCCACCACCCTTCTCCACAACATCGGCACCACTTCCGACCATCGCCACCCTCTGCCACCGAACACCAGCATCACTGCCGTCACAACCTACCACCGCCACTCCCACCACCGCTGCCACCAACCGTCGCCACCACCCACCGCCGCCATCGACTATCTCCACCCATGGCCAATTTTATTCCTTCTTTTTTTCCTGCCCACCAAACACTACAAGGTAATGATTCATTCCATTCCCACATAATAATTAAACAAGACCATGGAATGGAATGATCCATTTCATTCCTTTGTCCATTCCATTACCTCGTCCATTTCATTCCCTCGTCCATTCTATTACCTAATAATAAAACACCACACCCCTAATTAAATAACCAAACATCTCCTTTTCACACATGGTAGGAGTTGTTAAAAGATTCCCCTAAACAACCACCCATTCAACACTCAACCAAGTCTTCTACCACCATGAATTTCCATCATTTGATTCCCAAATTACTAATCTTGATCATAACGCAAATACGATGGACCAACTCCGAAGGCTTCTACGAGACCTGCAGCCATTCCTTCAGTTGTGGAACCATCTCCGGCATCCAATACCCTTTTCGGCGCCATCAGGACCCTCCAGAATGCGGGTACCCTGGTTTTGAACTAAACTGTGACCAAAATAATCTACCCACCATCAATATCATTAACATTACATACCGGGTTCTCAACAGACCCTTGAATATTAAAATTAATATATATAAAATATTATAGTTCAAGCCGCCTCATGACTCACGAACCGAGCCAGGCCTAGCTCGGGTCGGCTCGTTTACAACCGAGCCGATTTTGAGTCGAGCTTTTTTCAAGCTTTTTCCGAGTGAGCTTCAAGCGAGTCACGGCCGCAAGCTTTTTGAACATCCCTACACCAACCAAAGACCACCACCACCTGCCGCCACCCACACCTGTCACACTCCACTATCTGAACCTGCACTCTAACCCCCGCTATCACGCACCGTCGACCACTACAATCCAAACAAGATCTGAAAACACAACCCACCCTATCACATGAACCCTAACCCCACCGCCACAAATCTGAAAGAAAGTTAGAAAGAACAGAAATTGAGTAGAGAGAGATGGTGTTTGAGTTTCAAAACCCTTATTTCCTCCATCTTTGTGACAACCCTCACAAATCCAGGTATCCGTACAAATTAATTAATATTTAATTGGTGCTTAATTACTGTGCTTGATTACAATTATGAATAAACTGCTTTCTGTTTTCTGATACATACATACTCATGCATCATACTATATTACTGTCACTCCATTTATTATACACAAACAATAGTGACAAACTTGATGCACAAAAGCACAGTTAGCACAGTGAGCGAGTAACCCAGTAAACATGCTGACATTGCCAGCACTAGACAGACATTGTTTCTGAGGCCAGTATGAGCCGGGAATAGATTACTGCACTAGTAGGGAGTGTAGGGAGATGAGGATCATAAAACTGCCTCACTAGGTGATAGTTATAGTGACCGGAGGTGCCTAAAATGTACTTTAATTACAAAATTCTGCACTACATACAAAAATTCAGCATTTAACAATACTAGTAAAGTGCAAAAACTTGTCAAAATAATTCCAGACACTTTCCAAAGTGTTGGGAATTTAATGTGTCACTAAAAATAACTTAAAAGACACTTTATAGCTTTACTTAACACTTTAACGGATCAATATCCAACCGAACAACCGGACTTTACCCGGAACATAAAAATATTGCCAAACACATAGTTTTTACTTTTCTGAGCTAGTTAGGGTCCCCGAATACCCTAACACACCTTATATTATACTACACACTTAATATCCTAACTAAACACCTTTAGATTTCAACTAAATCCTAACTATATCATCACCACCCAACCCCATACCCCCCCCCTCATTTTGACGGTCACAAGGGGTGACCCACCCCTTGCCTTCTTTTTTATTATTATAATGGGTAATGTTGGTGAATTAGTGACATATTACATGGAGGATAATAGTGAGATTGGTTTATAAATATGTTTAAGGTTAACCAATCTCTTTCATCAAACTCAACTTCAACAAACCATTCCCTTCTCCTCCTTCCTTGCTTGCGGCCGAACCCACACCACCACCATATCACCATCATCAAGCTTCTTTCAAGCCACTTTCATACATCCAAAGGTGCAAGGAGTCCTACAAACAAGCCCGGTGCTCTCGAAAGTTCAAGAACCACTCTCGTTTCCTTTTATCCACCACTTTTACGCCTTGTTTCTTCCCTAGCCTTGTGCTAGTAGTAAGTGCTTCTAATCATCATCTTGATCTTGTTTTTGATGGTTAATAGTTGATTGAATGGTTAAAAATTAAGAAACACTAAAGAACTTACATTAATCTTGAACATAAAGTGATAAAGGGTGGATAAAGAAAAGATATGTGTGTAAATCATGTAAATCTTGTGTAGTTATGATTATTTGATATTGCTTGTTACTAAAAGTAGGATGAATCATCATCTAGACATACTAGATCATGTTCAAGAACATGAACTAGTAAGATGTTAGTGTTAGAAATATGAAAGATGATGAAACCATCCACCATGAACTTGAAACTTGAATAAACATAATTTTTCTTGAAAAATAAGGTTATAAACTTGTGGATCTAAAGATCTACAAGTGGTTTTTCGGAAGAACCAAGTGAAAAATACTAGTTTTGTCATAACCCGGATCTTGTATGAAAGAAGCACATTTATAGTAACTAAACAAGTGTGTAAACATTTGTGTAACAAGGAAATTTCATAAAGAAATATTTTTGTGAATCTTGACTAGAAGTTGTGTAACTTCAAGTTCTTTAAAAATAAAGTTTCCAAGAAACTAATCATGTTTTTAAAGATAACAAGACCTACTAAGTATGATGGTAATTTACTACATATTTTTACAAAACTTTCAAGTTCATGAGTTTATGATTTATTCTTATTTTGTCAAGATTAGTGATTAAATATTGTATGTTGTTGATTGTTAAATTGTTTGATTGATTTTACAAAAGAAAATGATATGCTAAAAGCATGGACACCTCCATTTACAGAGGAAACTCTGGCGAAATTTTTCTAGAAATATAACACTTAGAAATATTTTTATAACAAGCGTTTACAAATATATTTTTAACTTGGTTTTTTTTTTAAAATAAACTTCGCCATGATTTTTATTTCAAGAATTACCAAGTATCGGAGGTTGATTTTCATAAATAAAATTTGTTAAATATATGTTTAGAATATATATTTTATAATAAAACGCTTGTGTGATTGTTTGTTATTTTGTGTACTAGATATATTATTTTTAGGGTAAAAATAATATAACTTGAAAATACCGTGAAATTACGACTCCAAAATAATACCAACGCTCTCACAAAATAGTTATTTAAGTTACGTAAGAATTGCTATTACAACGCGAACTTTAAAATGTAACTTATGTATTTTCGGAAAAATACTCTTGTACGTATATTTTTTGGTAGAATATTATTTTGGGAAAAACTTATGAAATAAAATATAATATTTTTGGGAAAAATATATATATTTTGGGATTTAAAACATTTTAGTCAAGTAATTAAAATATATTTTTAAGTGAGACTTAAAAATATATTTTCGGAATTATAAGTATACATGTATTATTACCCCATCCTTGGGAAGGGAATATACTTATGAAATAATTAAGAGGTGCAAATACGAAATAGTTGTCTAACTATTTCCCAAAAACGTTAAACCTTAAGCCAAGGCATGTCTGTCCATCTAATAGGAATTAGTACGTGTAGGTCGTCACGCAGCAGGTTGATTTGGGATCGACTATTTCACGAGACGCGCTTCTGTGAGTTCATGTTCCCCCCCCCCCTTTTCTCTTTACTGTTTTTCAGTTTTATACTTCGGGGGTGAAATACATGCGACAATTATTACAAACTTTTATTACATGGTATGGTTAGCATAGGGGGGGTTTATACTACTAGATCATGTGAGGGGTGGGTACAACACTCGAGGCCATTAATCCTCTTTGTTAGGACCGAGGGACACAAGAGTGATAGATCTATTTTGGGTGTAGCGAGCCCACACCCGTGAGGCCGGGGAGGCCCATAGAGGTGACTGTGTCTTACAGCCGAAACCCGGTACAAATTTGCTAGGTTTGAGTTTCCCTACACTTTCTCACACATACCAGTGGCTTTGCAACCCATTGGTGATCTCTTTTTCCTTATTGCTACATACCAGGGACTTTTATACATAGTTTAAAGGTTTACTCATACTCACTTTTACATGAACTCGCTCAACTTTTTGTTGATTTTTCAAATTACATGTATTTCAGGAAATTAGGGATCTGGCAAGGTATGCTATGTCATCAAGCTGCGTAGGAGAAATGATGTCATCCGAGTTTAGGGATTGTGACTTTTGCCTGGACGAGTTGTAACACCCTTAAATTTTTCACTTGATTTTAATAATAAAATACACCATTTTTGTCAAAATATTGGTTAAGTGACATAACATTCGTTAACGGAGTTCAAAAGTACGTTAACCTTAGTCAACTAATGACTAGGTTAAAACATTTCAAAAGTAGTTTAACAAGTGTTTACAACCCATACACAAAGTCTACTAAAGATTTAAAACATCGCGGAAGCTTCTAAATGTAGTGTTCGGTTCTTCAAAGTTTGCTTGACCGTCATCCGTAATCCGTGAGTACCTAGAACTGAGATGTTTACATAAACATTTGTGTTAGAACGCTAAGAAATAATACTTGATCAAAATTACGATCAAAGTGAACTTGAGTATTTTCAATTATACAAAATATACACAGATTCAGGCTCTACCGTAACTTACGGTTCCACCGTAAGTTACGGTGGTCAATTTACTATAATGGTCCACCGTAAATCAGTAGATCCCCACCATAGCCCTCTCCGTAAGTTACGGTGACACCGTAACTTACGGTAGAACCTGCACATATGAGCTTTGGCTTTTTGGTTTATTTTGCCTACACACTTTTCTCGAATTCTTATTCTATCAAACCAACATAGTGATTTATCGTGCTTTAGTAACTCAATGTTTAATCAATAACAACAAACAAATCAATCGTATTACAAAGCAAAATCCATGCTTTATTTGATTATTCGACCCGTTTGGCTCGTCTAAGGAATCCTCCCATATGACGACTACCAACGAGTCCCAACCAAATTTTAGACCAATTATTCAATATAGCGACATCGTCGCTTTAATTCAAAACAACCCATATTCTGAAATTCACTACACATAATATAAACATCAACACTTACTTAATTGTAACGGGTCAAGTTACATACCTTCAAAGTAGGCCCTTCAAACGTGGTTCGCCACTCGCTTGCCCGCTTGACGCTCCTGCGTCCTTTCCTATAGAGTCCATTTATAACATATTTAGAACTCTCTTTAATTCACAATACGCATAATACACCGTAACATCATAATTATGCGTTTTAGATTAAATTTCAGTTTTAAGCCTTCTTTGAGGCATTATCACAAACACTTTATGGGCAGATTTTTACATGATTAATTATCAAGTTCTCAAGCTTATCACCTTGTCCTAGGTTCAATTCAATCAACCATTTTTACATGAACTTTATCCTTATGAATTCAGAAATCGTTTCATAATTGTAAATTTACACTAGAACAACCCTCAATACCCTAAGGTTTATCAAGTTCTACATAACCCACTAACCACCTACAAGGGTGTTCATGGATTTTGCTAAATTAACACATAATTTCAACTTGTATTTGTCTAGGGTTTGTCCCTAGACACTATAGTGTTCTTATTCTACCTAATTAACAAACATACAGTACCTAATTTCAGATTTCCCAAAATTGTGAGAATTTCGAGCAGAGAAATTTCACCAATTTTTACATACCTTGTAACCCTCTTGCTGTGAGGATCACTAATCTTAGCTCTAACTTCGATTTGGGACAGATCTTGGCCTTCAATTTGTAAGATTTTGAAGAATTTAGGGCTTGAAGAAAAAGCTCCTGGTCGCCCCTTTTGTTTTGGTCGACCAACACACCTTTTGTGTGTGTTGGTGTGTGTGTTTTGGTTACTAATTGAAAGTAATTTCAATTTTAACACTTTCAGTCCCTTAACTTTTGTTTTAATCCATTAACTACTTATAAGTGGTTCCCTAACTAGGTTAGTGCCATTCATATGTAGTTTATTTTACTAATTTATTCACAACACGATTTTTAACTAAAATATTTGTATTTTCGGGATGTTACAAGTCCATCCCCCTTAAAAAGGGTTTCGTCCCCGAAACCAAGGTACGTACCAAACAATGTAGGGTAGAGACGTCTCATCTCTTCTTCGGACTCCCATGTAGTGTCCGAACCTTTCCTGTGCTCCCACTTGACCTTAACTTGATTAATCACCTTGTTCCTCAAACTTTTCTCTTTACGATCTAAAATCGCAATTGGTTTTACTGCATAGTTGAGACTGTTATCTACCTCGATATCATCATAGTGGATATGAGTGGTTTCGTCGGCCAAACATTTTCTGAGGTGTGACACGTGGAACGTGCTATGAATCCCACTCAACCCTTCGGGTAATTCGAGACGATAAGCTACTTTGCCAACCCGTTCAACGATCCTGAATGGCCCAATAAATCTCGGGCTTAGTTTCCCCCTTTTTCTGAATCTAATAATGCCCTCCCATGGGGAAACTTTTAGCATAACCATGTCACCAACCTGAAATTCAATTGGCCTATTCCTTTTATCTGCATACGCCTTTTGCCTATCTTGAGCCGCTTTCAAGTGTGTCCGAACTATGTCAATTTTCTTATTCGTAGTTCGGATTATATCGGTAGGTGCTATCCCTCGTGGACCCACTTCTCCCCAACATACCGGAGTTCGACATTTTCTGCCATATAACAGTTCATACGGGGCCATCTTAATGCTCGCGTGATAGCTATTGTTATATGCAAATTCGACCAAGGGTAGATGGACATCCCAACTACCTCCGAAGTCGATAATGCACGCCCGCAGCATATCTGCCAACGTTTGTATTGTTCTTTCACTCTGCCCATCCGTTTGTGGATGGTAAGAAGTGCTAATGAACAATTTAGTTCCCATTTGTTCCTGAAATTCTCGCCAAAACTTCGAAGTAAACCGAGTATCCCTGTCTGACACAATGGATATCGGTACCCCATGCCGTGCTATGATTTCATTGGTATACACTTCCGACATCTTCTCGGATGTATATGTCTCACGTATTGGGATAAAGTGAGCACTTTTTGTTAGTCTGTCTATGACTACCCATATAGCATCGAACCCACGGTTAGTTTTGGGCAATTTGGTCAACAAATCCATGGTGATTTGTTCCCACTTCCAAACTGGAATGTCCAACGGTTGAAGTTTACCGTATGGTTTTTGGTGCTCCGCCTTGACTTGTAAACATGTCAAGAATTTCTCTACTTTCTTCACCACGTCTCTTTTCATCCCGGGCCACCAATAGTTTTGCTTTAAATCATTGTACATTTTAGTCGCTCCCGGATGAATCGAATATCGGGATTTATGGGCTTCTTCAAGTAAAAGTGTCTTCACCCCACAAGTGTTTGGAACCCATATTCTCCCGAATCGAGTCTTCAACCCGTTATTCCCATCCGTCAAATCTTTTACCTGCCCAATTATTCTTTCCTTCTTCCAATTCTCCTCTTTTACTGCTTCTAATTGTGCCTCTCGAATACGTTCAAGTATACCCGAGGTCACCACGAGTTGCATCGACCTTACCCGTATTGGGACGTAATCCGCTTTTCTGCTCAAAGCATCCGCTACTACATTTGCCCTTCCGGGGTGGTAGTGTATTTCACAATCAAAATCCTTCACCGTTTCTAGCCATCGTCTTTGTCGCATATTTAACTCTTTTTGATCAAAGAAGTATTTTAAGCTTTTGTGGTCGGTGAATATGGTGCATTTCACCCCATATAGATAGTGCCTCCATATTTTTAAGGCAAATACCACCGCAGCCAACTCAAGATCGTGTGTGGGATATTTCTTCTCATGTAATTTCAATTGCCTCGAGGCATAAGCTATAACTTTGCCCCGTTGCATCAAAACACATCCGAGTCCCGACAGTGAAGCATCCGAATAAACTACCATATATTCGACCCCGTCCGGCAATGTCAGTACCGGAGCTTGTGTTAACTTCTCTTTTAGCGTCTGAAACGCTCTTTCTTGATCGACACCCCAAATGAACTTTTCTTTCTTTTGGGTTAGCTTTGTTAGCGGTAACGCAATCTTGGAGAAATCTTGAATGAATCTCCTATAGTATCCCGCAAGCCCCAAAAAGCTTCTAATTTCCGAAGGGTTCTTCGGGGGATTCCATTTTGACACAGCCTCTATCGTGGACAGATCCACCAATACTCCGTCGGCACTTATGACGTGGCCAAGAAATTGTACCTCTCGTAACCAAAAGGCACACTTAGAGAATTTCGCATACAGCCTTTCTCGTCTAAGTGTTTCTAACACTTCTTGTAAGTGGTGTGCGTGTTCAGCTTCGCTTTTCGAATATACCAAGATATCATCGATAAACACGATGACTGACTTGTCCAACATTGGCTTGCAAACCCGGTTCATGAGGTCCATGAAAGCC
Source organism: Helianthus annuus (assembly GCF_002127325.2). NCBI lineage: Eukaryota > Viridiplantae > Streptophyta > Magnoliopsida > Asterales > Asteraceae > Helianthus > Helianthus annuus. Next base: position 38,357,894 of record NC_035442.2, read on the forward strand.
GCGGGTGCATTTGTTAGCCCAAATGACATTACGAGGAATTCATAATGTCCATATCTTGTGCGGAAAGACGTCTTCGGTACGTCTTCTTCTTTGACCCTTAGTTGGTGATACCCAGACCTAAGGTCAATTTTTGAAAACCAGTTCGCACCTTGTAATTGGTCGAACAAATTATCTATCCTAGGAAGCGGGTATCGGTTCTTTACCGTGAGTTTGTTTAACTCCCGGTAATCGATACACATACGCATGCTTCCGTCTTTCTTTCTCACGAACAGTACCGGTGCGCCCCAAGGAGACACACTCGGCCTTATAAATCCTTTGTCAAGCAGGTCTTGAATTTGGGACATCAGCTCTTGTAATTCCGACGGTGCGAGTCGGTATGGAGCTTTAGCTACGGGTTTTGCGCCCGAAATCAATTCGATTCCGAACTCTACTTCCCGTTCAGGCGGTATTCCCGGTAAATCTTCCGGAAACACATCTCCAAAATCTCGTACTACAGGTACATCTTCAATCTTCTGTGGTTCTTTCTCGGGCTCATTTGCGTATATCATGAACGCTTTGCATCCTCGCTTCATAAGCTTGTGAGCTTTCAACATTGAGCACACTATGGGGTTACCTCCTTTTTCACCATAAACGGTGACGTGTTTCCCGCTCGGAGATATTAGTTTTATCTCTTTACGAAAACACACGACTTTTTCATGGTGTTGGGCTAGCCAATCCATCCCAACGACTACTTGAAATTCTCCCATTGACATCGGAATTAGATCTATCAAGTATTCCTCATCGTCGATGTTTAATTTGCAGCCTCGACAAACATCACAAACTATAAAGCTTTTGTTATCCCCTATTTCAACTTCTAAGGGCACAGGTAATTTCGTCAATACAAATGAAGGATGTCGAATAAACCCATGCGAAATGAAGGATTTATTCGCACCCGTATCAAACAATACACGTGCTGGAATTAAGTTAATTGTGAATATACCTGAAACCACATCGGGTTCTGTTTTTGCTTCAGCTGCGGTAAGTTGGAAGGACCTAGCCTTTACTTTGGGGGCTTCTGCTGGAGACTCCTTCGCGTCTCTCTTTCCAACTAAGTCTGGGCATTCGGACTTTTTATGGCCGGGTTGATAGCAATTGTAGCAAACTGATACCTTTCCCGGGCATAACGAGGCCGTGTGCCCCGTCTTATTACATATGGGGCATGGCTTGTCTTTGAATTGACATTCCCCCTTGTGTCCCTTCCCGCAGACTTTGCAACTTGGCGACCCACCTTTAGCATCCACCTTCTTTCCCGATTCTCCCGTTCGGGCTTTCTTTGTAGGGCTTGGATTTACATCATGTGCCCTTCGCTCACCTCTTTCCACTTGTTTCTTTAACTCGATTTCACGTTCCCGGGCGGTGTTGATAATCTCCGTGAGGGTCTCGTATTTTGACGGAGTCATAAATTCCCGGTATTCAGCACTCAGCATGTTGTAATAGTAATATATCTTTTGTTCTTCAGTGGTGACTAACTCGTCACAAAATCTGAGCTTATCCATGAAGATGCCCGTGATCTTATCGATTGTTTCACCCTTTTGTCTCAGCTGGATGAATTCTTCTTTGATTTTGTTAATAACCGCTTTGGGACTGTGGTGTTTAAGGAATGGTACCTTAAACTCATCCCAAGTCATAACCCTCGCCGCTTCGGCTCCCATTTCCTTCTTTTTGTTATCCCACCAATCCTTGGCTTGATTTCTCAATTGACCCGTTCCGTAAGCAACAAAGTCACCTACGTCACAATGGGTTCGTTCAAACACTCCTTCAACATCGCTTATCCATCTTTGGCAAATTATCGGGTCGACCTCCCCGTTATAGATTGGCGGTTTGCACGCCATGAATTCTTTGTATGAGCAGCCTTTACGTTCTCCCGTTTTGTCTTTCATAAGGTTGATCGTATCCTCCAACCTTTTAACTCGTTCTTCTACGAGTGACAACACCGTACCTTGAATCTTGTCTATAAACCCAGATAGACTGCTTTCAATTGCCTTTCCTACTTCCTCGGCAATTATTTCTTTCATTTGTTCGGTGCTTGTCGGCACCGGATCATTATTGCTCCCTTTCGACATCTTGAAACTGAAACGTTTACATCAAGCGTTAAACATTTCATTTATGACATTGCTTTGTTTGTTTCGGTTTAGCCAAGTTCCTAACTTACTTTAACCATTCACATTTAATGCACTTTCTGGGTTTGAGTGTGTTAACACACTCTTCCCATGCATATCAATTCGTTTCTCATTCCTTACATAAGACCTAATCTACTAACATAATAAGTTAATTCTTACCGGACGATCGATCAAGCTTGAACCGAACACTTTGTTGACAACCTTAAGCTCTGATTACCAACTTGTAACACCCTTAAATTTTTCAATTGATTTTAATAATAAAATACACCATTTTTGTCAAAATATTGGTTAAGTGACATAACATTCGTTAACGGAGTTCAAAAGTACGTTAACCTTAGTCAACTAATGACTAGGTTAAAACATTTCAAAAGTAGTTTAACAAGTGTTTACAACCCATACACAAAGTCTACTAAAGATTTAAAACATCGCGGAAGCTTCTAAATGTAGTGTTCGGTTCTTCAAAGTTTGCTTGACCGTCATCCGTAATCCGTGAGTACCTAGAACTGAGATGTTTACATAAACATTTGTGTTAGAACGCTAAGAAATAATACTTGATCAAAATTACGATCAAAGTGAACTTGAGTATTTTCAATTATACAAAATATACACAGATTCAGGCTCTACCGTAACTTACGGTTCCACCGTAAGTTACGGTGGTCAATTTACTATAATGGTCCACCGTAAATCAGTAGATCCCCACCGTAGCCCTCTGAACTCTACCGTAAGTTACGGTGACACCGTAACTTACGGTAGAACCTGCACATATGAGCTTTGGCTTTTTGGTTTGTTTTGCCTACACACTTTTCTCGAATTCTTATTCTATCAAACCAACATAGTGATTTATCGTGCTTTAGTAACTCAATGTTTAATCAATAACAACAAACAAATCAATCGTATTACAAAGCAAAATCCATGCTTTATTTGATTATTCGACCCGTTTGGCTCGTCTAAGGAATCCTCCCATATGACGACTACCAACGAGTCCCAACCAAATTTTAGACCAATTATTCAATATAGCGACATCGTCGCTTTAATTCAAAACAACCCATATTCTGAAATTCACTACACATAATATAAACATCAACACTTACTTAATTGTAACGGGTCAAGTTACATACCTTCAAAGTAGGCCCTTCAAACGTGGTTCGCCACTCGCTTGCCCGCTTGACGCTCCTGCGTCCTTTCCTATAGAGTCCATTTATAACATATTTAGAACTCTCTTTAATTCACAATACGCATAACACACCGTAACATCATAATTATGCGTTTTAGATTAAATTTCAGTTTTAAGCCTTATTTGAGGCATTATCACAAACACTTTATGGGCAGATTTTTACATGATTAATTATCAAGTTCTCAAGCTTATCACCTTGTCCTAGGTTCAATTCAATCAACCATTTTTACATGAACTTTATCCTTATGAATTCAGAAATCGTTTCATAATTGTAAATTTACACTAGAACAACCCTCAATACCCTAAGGTTTATCAAGTTCTACATAACCCACTAACCACCTACAAGGGTGTTCATGGATTTTGCTAAATTAACACATAATTTCAACTTGTATTTGTCTAGGGTTTGTCCCTAGACACTATAGTGTTCTTATTCTACCCAATTAACAAACATGCAGTGCCTAATTTCAGATTTCCCAAAATTGTGAGAATTTCGAGTAGAGAAATTTCACCAATTTTTACATACCTTGTAACCCTCTTGCTGTGAGGATCACTAATCTTAGCTCTAACTTCGATTTGGGACAGATCTTGGCCTTCAATTTGTAAGATTTTGAAGAATTTAGGGCTTGAAGAAAAAGCTCCTGGTCGCCCCTTTTGTTTTGGTCGACCAACACACCTTTTGTGTGTGTTGGTGTGTGTGTTTTGGTTACTAATTGAAAGTAATTTCAATTTTAACACTTTCAGTCCCTTAACTTTTGTTTTAATCCATTAACTACTTATAAGTGGTTCCCTAACTAGGTTAGTGCCATTCATATGTAGTTTATTTTACTAATTTATTCACAACACGATTTTTAACTAAAATATTTGTATTTTCGGGATGTTACAAGTCACAAGTCTTAAACTGTGTTTTTAATTCATGTCTTATCATTGTGTCGTATGAACAATATTTTTATTATGTCATGTTGTAATCCGTTGCATGTGTCGACTTTTGAAAACAATGCTGTCGTGTTTTACTTTTTAAACTTGAATAAATGGATGAACATCATGGTTTAGTTTTCATATAGCATTGTTGTGATTATGCTATGGTATTAAGAAGTCACACCAAATAAACCCACGCTTCCGCAAAGCCAGGGTGTGACAATCTTCTTCAACATCTAAACCCTAGAAAACCCTCAATGTTCAAACCCAAAATTCGATTTTTGTGATTACCGATAAGGAATAAAAGCTTAGGGTTTTCTATCAGTAGGTTAAACATGTAGATTGATAAAAGATTTACCTCATATTGTGGTTGGGAACGAAGTTGTGGAGCCTCGCCGAAGCTATGATGGGTGTAGTGGTGTAACAGAAAGCAGAGGGAGAATTAGAGAGGTTAATGGTGATGGCGGTGGCTGTAGTGATGGTTGTTGATGGTGATGGCAGTGGCTGTGGTGGTGATGGGGGTGGCAATGGTAGTGGTGGAGGTTGATGGTTCATGGGTAGCGGTGGTGGTGGTGAGGTGGTGTAGCTATCGAGGAGTGGTGGTGGAGATGAAGGATGAAAGAAAATGTAGAGAGAGTGTGTGTGTGTCAGTAAAGGTTTGAGTGTGTGTGACACCCCGCGAAAACGCTTAACAAAACTAGCTTCCTCAGTGACTGTTTGCTAAATTTCGGGACGAAATTTCTTTCAACTTGGGGATGATGTGACAACCCGTAACTTCTAGGTACAAACCGTTTGTTTCGCCTTTATAAATCGAATCCCATATGTATTTTATTTGATAAATTAATTATGGTTGTCGCCTTAGTCGACCCAACCCCCTTACGCAACCTGAAACCTTTAACGGTCAAAACATTGTGTGGATATTATGCACGACTTTGCTAACTCTTTGTCCGAACATGTTGTTGTTGGTTAAAAATATCTATATATATATATATATATATACACATAAATATTTAAATAAATAATTGTATATATATATAAAACAATAAATGATACAAAATGGCAATGCGTGCAAGTAAATTTTGATATCAGATTTATTTGTTTGGTGGAACCTTTGCGAGACCTTAACCCCAGCCCACCTTAACTTTGGCCCAAACAATCAACCTCCACCGCCAATCCTCAGCCTTAACTATTTATACATGTATTCATGTACGTAATGATCATTCTCACGCATAAACACCCGAACCCTACGGCAAGAGTAAGAAACACCCCTCTTATCGTCGCAAGTTTCTTCCCACCCTTGAAACTCCACGACAACCACAGCCACATTCTTCTCCAGCGAGTTCAAAACTCCGGCGACACCGGTGCTCCCCGTTCTACCTCCGACGTTACCCGGAACTCCGTCTCGCTATCTACTCGACGCACCTTGTCGCATCAGCGATTTCAGGTTAGATTACACGTTTAAAACCGATTGATAAACAAACTGTTCAAGTTGCTCGTATGATCCCAGTTGTCATGCTTAGGTCCGAATGCTGCTGGACTGAACATGATAACTCCTGTTGAATGTTGAGTATATAATGACCTTCCTTATTAGTGGCTGTTAATGGTTAAGAGGTTTTGTGCTAGTTATTTGAATATGATTTAATGGGGTAATAATAAGGATGAATCTGTGAATGTCTTGTGAAATTGAAAAGGATTTGAGTTTCACCATTGTAGGAAGATACATGCATATAATGACAACAGTTTGTGGAGTGTACAACCTTGAATGCTTTATGTATAACCTGGTCATGCACAACTGAATATTTGAAATAGGGATGATATCATATGATGGTGTATACTATTGATACTGTATAAATCATATACTGTGGTTTCTTGATTAATGCATGCGTGATTTATAAACTGCCATCTTTGATTGAATGCATGACTTGTAAACTGGATTTAATGCATGATTAGGGAGTGACATCTTTGAATGATTCAATCCGTGTTGATGACTGTTAATGTAGTTGCCTAGTTAGTGGGCCGAATTCTTAGTGGAAGTGGGCCAATAAATTAGACTAAATCAACTGCATCCATGGGTTTTGTGAAAATAATTGACGAAGGAATGTTATGTAAACGGTAATATAAATATATGAACGAATCACCTTGTTGACTACTTGGGGATTTGGGGAAAATATTGTTATGCACTTCAAGATTTAATGGTGATTTCATGTCATAATCTCGATCAACAGTAGGTGGATACATGAAGCTAGTGGGACGATGGTTTGGGAATTAGGTATTTCGGCCGAAGGTTTAAGTATACGGACCCGGTTAACAATAATGGATTATGATTGTTTTGCTTATATGAATGACTAATACTAGCATGTCATATGGGTGTTATTGGGCCAGCTTATTTGTGATAGGGCTTGGGCCAGGTAATATAATCGGGTAGTGCCGAATGGCACGACATTTGTTTTGGACCGGTAACTTTAGTAAACATGGTGTCTCATTTAGTGTTGTTTTAGTTGTTAGGGGGCCGAAACGTAGAGCGAGTCATGAACATATCATGTAATGTGAGTATTGTTAGGAATTGTGATTCGTAAATGTGACAATACAAACATCTAGTTAGTGGAAGAGTTAAAATCCAAATATGTGATACTGTTCATGAAATTTGATCAAGTATGTGTGGTTATATGAAACGTGACCTATGTGCTACTTGAATACGTGATTAATGGTATGTGAATCTGATTAGATGTAATACCTATGATAGGACGTGATTGAATAGAGTATCTTGACAAATAAACTATCTGCCGAGCAAACCAAGGTGAGTTCACACACCCAAGGCATGGGGTTCCTAGGGTGGGAATGGGTTTTGGATTATTTATTCGTACTTACTCAGATGATAGAATTTAATGATATGGTCCTCAGGGTGAGGAAGGGTAATGATGAGATACGACCTAGACTAGTATACCAATTGAACTGATCTTCGCACACACGCCAGGGGTTGGCCGCGATATTATGACTGATCTTCGCACACATGCCTTGGAAAGGCCGCGAACTATATACTAAAACTTCGCACACATGCCAGGGTGGCCGCGATATAAATATACATAGTCTAGAATACTTGAGAACTTTCCCTAAACTTCGCATACATGCCTAGAGGGCTGCGATACGAACTAATACGATACATGACTTAATGAACGAACGCAATGCTTACTATACCATTACTATTACTGAACTATTGACTGTGAACTCGCTCAACTAGTTGTTGACTCTCTGCTGCATGCCTTGCAGGACCTTAGGTACTTATGGAGCTTGCATAAGGAGGAGCAGGTCGTTGTGGGCACGGATCGTGAATGTTTCGTTAAAACACTTTATGACATTTCGTACTTTATTACGTTGGGTTTTATTTATACGCTTCCGCTAAACAGTGATAACATACTTATATTTTGAACACCTTTCATATTGGTGGTTGAATGACATTTACTTTTACTTAATAATTACATGTTCAATATGATTGGTGGCTTGATCCTGGTCATGTCACGCCTCCAAGCGGTGGTACTCCGCGGGTGGATTTTGGGGGTGTGACAGATTGGTATCAGAGCCATTGGTTATAGAGAACTTGGTTTTAATAAGGGAAAAACGTTTTTATTAAAATCAGACTATAACCAGTACGGTGCTTAACGATCCACAACGACGCTTCGCTCCACGTGCAAGGCTCAACACTAGGTGGTATGATTTAAGTTTATATTGCCTACTTGATAGATTACTTTTGTGTAATGTGCTGTTTATGGTATGTTTATTTAGAGTAGTAGCATGTTGTCTGTTAGCCCTACTGCGTCCCTTATGACACACGATTGTTTAACTATTTGACAAGTGGTGGTCAAACCCCCTTTCTCATTTCTCATCACCATGCTACGACAATCGTATATGCGTTCTATCTATTTATACGCTTACCTCGACATGACGTCGCTATCTGACCCTCTGTACGCTGGGTTGTACGTCAACATTCACGAAGACCTCGCCCAAACGAACTCGGGTTTAGGAGAACTATACCCACGCATCCCTGTAGACGAACCTTATCACTTTCACCTGTCATCGTCGCTAGAAGTGAAGCAGTCACAGTTACACGCGTTTGTCGTTTTGCAACACTAATCTTTACCCACCAAAATCTGTGTTGGACAAATGATACACTCGCGCGACCTCGATGTAACGAACTTCCCTGTTGTGCCATGCCGCCATGCACCACTACTGGAAAATTACTTCTAGATGATAGATTAGCTGGTCGAATCCTTCGGTTATTAATGGACCCCTGTTTTCGCTCGATTCTTCGTACGAACCTCATTAATTCCCTGTTTCTTTGATTGGCAACTGATATAACGAAACGCTAACAACCATACCATGATTTCCACCGATCACAAGATTAGCCCCCCAAGCGTTGTAAGGTATCTATAGATCGAGTTCGTCGGAACTCACTTCAAGCCATTGTTTTAGAACAATTTTCGGGACGAAAATTCTTTCAAGTAGGGGATGATGTGACACCCCGCGAAAACGCTTAACAAAACTAGCTTCCTCAGTGACTGTTTGCTAAATTTCGGGACGAAATTTCTTTCAACTTGGGGATGATGTGACAACCCGTAACTTCTAGGTACAAACCGTTTGTTTCGCCTTTATAAATCGAATCCCGTATGTATTTTATTTGATAAATTAATTATGGTTGTCGCCTTAGTCGACCCAACCCCGTTACGCAACCTGAAACCTTTAACGGTCAAAACATTGTGTGGATATTATGCACGACTTTGCTAACTCTTTGTCCGAACATGTTGTTGTTGGTTAAAAATATCTATATATATATATATATATATATATATGTACATAAATATTTAAATAAATAATTGTATATATATATAAAACAATAAATGATACAAAATGGCAATGCGTGCAAGTAAATTTTGATATCAGATTTATCTGTTTGGTGGAACCTTTGCGAGACCTTAACCCCAGCCCACCTTAACTTCGGCCCAAACAATCAACCTCCACCGCCAATCCTCAGCCTTAACTATTTATACATGTATTCATGTACGTAATGATCATTCTCACGCATAAACACCCGAACCCTACGGCAAGAATAAGAAACACCCCTCTTATCGTCGCAAGTTTCTTCCCACCCTTGAAACTCCACGACAACCACAGCCACATTCTTCTCCAGCGAGTTCAAAACTCCGGCGACACCGGTGCTCTCCGTTCTACCTCCGACGTTACCCAGAACTCCGTCTCGCTATCTACTCGACGCACCTTGTCGCATCATCGATTTCAGGTTAGATTACACGTTTAAAATCGATTGATAAACAAACTGTTCAAGTTGCTCGTATGATCCCAGTTGTCATGCTTAGGTCCGAATGCTGCTGGACTGAACATGATAACTCCTGTTGAATGTTGAGTATATAATGACCTTCCTTATTAGTGGCTGTTAATGGTTAAGAGGTTTTGTGCTAGTTATTTGAATATGATTTAATGGGGTAATAATAAGGATGAATCTGTGAATGTCTTGTGAAATTGAAAAGGATTTGAGTTTCACCATTGTAGGAAGATACATGCATATAATGACAACAGTTTGTGGAGTGTACAACCTTGAATGCTTTATGTACAACCTGGTCATGCACAACTGAATATTTGAAATAGGGATGATATCATATGATGGTGTATACTATTGATACTGTATAAATCATATACTGTGGTTTCTTGATTAATGCATGCGTGATTTATAAACTGCCATCTTTGATTGAATGCATGACTTGTAAACTGGATTTAATGCATGATTAGGGAGTGACATCTTTGAATGATTCAATCCGTGTTGATGACTGTTAGTGTAGTTTCCTAGTTAGTGGGCCGAATTCTTAGTGGAAGTGGGCCAATAAATTAGACTAAATCAACTGCATCCATGGGTTTTGTGAAAATAATTGACGAAGGAATGTTATGTAAACGGTAATATAAATATATGAACGAATCACCTTGTTGACTACTTGGGGATTTGGGGAAAATATTGTTATGCACTTCAAGATTTAATGGTGATTTCATGTCATAATCTCGATCAACAGTAGGTGGATACATGAAGCTAGTGGGCCGATGGTTTGGGAATTAGGTATTTGGGCCGAAGGTTTAAGTATACGGACCCGGTTAACAATAATGGATTATGATTGTTTTGCTTATATGAATGACTAATACTAGCATGTCATATGGGTGTTATTGGGCCAGCTTATTTGTGATTGGGCTTGGGCCGGGTAATATAATCGGGTAGTGCCGAATGGCACGACATTTGTTTTGGACCGGTAAGTTTAGTAAACATGGTGTCTCATTTAGTGTTGTTTTAGTTGTTAGGGGGCCGAAACGTAGAGCGAGTCATGAACATATCATGTAATGTGAGTATTGTTAGGAATTGTGATTCGTAAATGTGACAATACAAACATCTAGTTAGTGGAAGAGTTAAAATCCAAATATGTGATACTGTTCATGAAATTTGATCAAGTATGTGTGGTTATATGAAACGTGACCTATGTGCTACTTGAATACGTGATTAATGGTATGTGAATCTGATTAGATGTAATACCTATGATAGGACGTGATTGAATAGAGTATCTTGACAAATAAACTATCTGCCGAGCAAACCAAGGTGAGTTCACACACCCAAGGCATGGGGTTCCTAGGGTGGGAATGGGTTTTGGATTATTTATTCGTACTTACTCAGATGATAGAATTTAATGATATGGTCCTCAGGGTGAGGAAGGGTAATGATGAGATACGACCTAGACTAGTATACCAATTGAACTGATCTTCGCACACACGCCAGGGGTTGGCCGCGATATTATGACTGATCTTCGCACACATGCCTTGGAAAGGCCGCGAACTATATACTAAAACTTCGCACACATGCCAGGGTGGCCGCGATACAAATATACATAGTCTAGAATACTTGAGAACTTTCCCTAAACTTCGCATACATGCCTAGAGGGCTGCGATACGAACTAATACGATACATGACTTAATGAACGAACGCAATGCTTACTATACCATTACTATTACTGGACTATTGACTGTGAACTCGCTCAACTAGTTGTTGACTCTCTGCTGCATGCCTTGCAGGACCTTAGGTACTTATGGAGCTTGCATAAGGAGGAGCAGGTCGTTGTGGGCACGGATCGTGAATGTTTCGTTAAAACACTTTATGACATTTCGTACTTTATTACGTTGGGTTTTATTTATACGCTTCCGCTAAACAGTGATAACATACTTATATTTTGAACACCTTTCATATTGGTGGTTGAATGACATTTACTTTTACTTAATAATTACATGTTCAATATGATTGGTGGCTTGATCCTGGTCATGTCACGCCTCCAAGCGGTGGTACTCCGCGGGTGGATTTTGGGGGTGTGACAGATTGGTATCAGAGCCATTGGTTATAGAGAACTTGGTTTTAATAAGAGAAAAACGTTTTTATTAAAATCAGACTATAACCAGTACGGTGCTTAACGATCCACAACGACGCTTCGCTCCACGTGCAAGGCTCAACACTAGGTGGTATGATTTAAGTTTATATTGCCTACTTGATAGATTACTTTTGTGTAATGTGCTGTTTATGGTATGTTTATTTAGAGTAGTAGCATGTTGTCTGTTAGCCCTACTGCGTCCCTTATGACACACGATTGTTTAACTATTTGACAAGTGGTGGTCAAACCCCCTTTCTCATTTCTCATCACCATGCTACGACAATCGTATATGCGTTCTATCTATTTATACGCTTACCTCGACATGACGTTGCTATCTGACCCTCTGTACGCTGGGTTGTACGTCATCATTCACGAAGACCTCGCCCAAACGAACTCGGGTTTAGGAGAACTATACCCACGCATCCCTGTAGACGAACCTTATCACTTTCACCTGTCATCGTCGCTAGAAGTGAAGCAGTCACAGTTACACGCGTTTGTCGTTTTGCAACACTAATCTTTACCCACCAAAATCTGTGTTGGACAAATGATACACTCGCGCGACCTCGATGTAACGAACTTCCCTGTTGTGCCATGCCGCCATGCACCACTACTGGAAAATTACTTCTAGACGATAGATTAGCTGGTCGAATCCTTCGGTTATTAATGGACCCCTGTTTTCGCTCGATTCTTCGTACGAACCTCATTAATTCCCTGTTTCTTTGATTGGCAACTGATATAACGAAACGCTAACAACCATACCATGATTTCCACCGATCACAAGATTAGCCCCCCAAGCGTTGTAAGGTATCTATAGATCGAGTTCGTCGGAACTCACTTCAAGCCATTGTTTTAGAACAATTTTCAGGACGAAAATTCTTTCAAGTAGGGGATGATGTGACACCCCGCGAAAACGCTTAACAAAACTAGCTTCCTCAGTGACTGTTTGCTAAATTTCGGGACGAAATTTCTTTCAACTTGGGGATGATGTGACAACCCGTAACTTCTAGGTACAAACCGTTTGTTTCGCCTTTATAAATCGAATCCCATATGTATTTTATTTGATAAATTAATTATGGTTGTCGCCTTAGTCGACCCAACCCCCTTACGCAACCTGAAACCTTTAACGGTCAAAACATTGTGTGGATATTATGCACGACTTTGCTAACTCTTTGTCCGAACATGTTGTTGTTGGTTAAAAATATCTATATATAGATATATATATATGTACATCAATATTTAAATAAATAATTGTATATATATATAAAACAATAAATGATACAAAATGGCAATGCGTGCAAGTAAATTTTGATATCAGATTTATCTGTTTGGTGGAACCTTTGCGAGACCTTAACCCCAGCCCACCTTAACTTCGGCCCAAACAATCAACCTCCACCACCAATCCTCAGCCTTAACTATTTATACATGTATTCATGTACGTAATGATCATTCTCACGCATAAACACCCGAACCCTACGGCAAGAATAAGAAACACCCCTCTTATCGTCGCAAGTTTCTTCCCACCCTTGAAACTCCACGACAACCACAGCCACATTCTTCTCCAGCGAGTTCAAAACTCCGGCGACACCGGTGCTCTCCGTTCTACCTCCGACGTTACCCGGAACTCCGTCTCGCTATCTACTCGACGCACCTTGTCGCATCAGCGATTTCAGGTTAGATTACACGTTTAAAACCGATTGATAAACAAACTGTTCAAGTTGCTCGTATGATCCCAGTTGTCATGCTTAGGTCCGAATGCTGCTAGACTGAACATGATAACTCCTGTTGAATGTTGAGTATATAATGACCTTCCTTATTAGTGGCTGTTAATGGTTAAGAGGTTTTGTGCTAGTTATTTGAATATGATTTAATGGGGTAATAATAAGGATGAATCTGTGAATGTCTTGTGAAATTGAAAAGGATTTGAGTTTCACCATTGTAGGAAGATACATGCATATAATGACAACAGTTTGTGGAGTGTACAACCTTGAATGCTTTATGTACAACCTGGTCATGCACAACTGAATATTTGAAATAGGGATGATATCATATGATGGTGTATACTATTGATACTGTATAAATCATATACTGTGGTTTCTTGATTAATGCATGCGTGATTTATAAACTGCCATCTTTGATTGAATGCATGACTTGTAAACTGGATTTAATGCATGATTAGGGAGTGACATCTTTGAATGATTCAATCCGTGTTGATGACTGTTAATGTAGTTGCCTAGTTAGTGGGCCGAATTCTTAGTGGAAGTGGGCCAATAAATTAGACTAAATCAACTGCATCCATGGGTTTTGTGAAAATAATTGACGAAGGAATGTTATGTAAACGGTAATATAAATATATGAACGAATCACCTTGTTGACTACTTGGGGATTTGGGGAAAATATTGTTATGCACTTCAAGATTTAATGGTGATTTCATGTCATAATCTCGATCAACAGTAGGTGGATACATGAAGCTAGTGGGCCGATGGTTTGGGAATTAGGTATTTGGGCCGAAGGTTTAAGTATACGGACCCGGTTAACAATAATGGATTATGATTGTTTTGATTATATGAATGATTAATACTAGCATGTCATATGGGTGTTATTGGGCCAGCTTATTTGTGATTGGGCTTGGGCCGGGTAATATAATCGGGTAGTGCCGAATGGCACGACATTTGTTTTGGACCGGTAACTTTAGTAAACATGGTGTCTCATTTAGTGTTGTTTTAGTTGTTAGGGGGCCGAAACGTAGAGCGAGTCATGAACATATCATGTAATGTGAGTATTGTTAGGAATTGTGATTCGTAAATGTGACAATACAAACATCTAGTTAGTGGAAGAGTTAAAATCCAAATATGTGATACTGTTCATGAAATTTGATCAAGTATGTGTGGTTATATGAAACGTGACCTATGTGCTACTTGAATACGTGATTAATGGTATGTGAATCTGATTAGATGTAATACCTATGATAGGACGTGATTGAATAGAGTATCTTGACAAATAAACTATCTGCCGAGCAAACCAAGGTGAGTTCACACAGCCAAGGCATGGGGTTCCTAGGGTGGGAATGGGTTTTGGATTATTTATTCGTACTTACTTAGATGATAGAATTTAATGATATGGTCCTCAGGGTGAGGAAGGGTAATGATGAGATACGACCTAGACTAGTATACCAATTGAACTGATCTTCGCACACACGCCAGGGGTTGGCCGCGATATTATGACTGATCTTCGCACACATGCATTGGAAAGGCCGCGAACTATATACTAAAACTTCGCACACATGCCAGGGTGGCCGCGATACAAATATACATAGTCTAGAATACTTGAGAACTTTCCCTAAACTTCGCATACATGCCTAGAGGGCTGCGATACGAACTAATACGATATATGACTTAATGAACGAACGCAATGCTTACTATACCATTACTATTACTGAACTATTGACTGTGAACTCGCTCAACTAGTTGTTGACTCTCTGCTGTATGCCTTGCAGGACCTTAGGTACTTATGGAGCTTGCATAAGGAGGAACAGGTCGTTGTGGGCACGGATCGTGAATGTTTCGTTAAAACACTTTATGACATTTCGTACTTTATTACGTTGGGTTTTATTTATACGCTTCCGCTAAACAATGATAACATACTTATATTTTGAACACCTTTCATATTGGTGGTTGAATGACATTTACTTTTACTTAATAATTACATGTTTAATATGATTGGTGGCTTGATCCTGGTCATGTCACGCCTCCAAGCGGTGGTACTCCGCGGGTGGATTTTGGGGGTGTGACAGTGTGTGTCTTAATAAAATTTTTGTAATAACAATTTAAGGTCAGGGGTATTATTATCTTTTTCACACAAACTTAACATAGAAATGGATGGCCATTTGAGTGGTGGAGTAGAAGTGTTAAAATTTGCAAACTATTGGATAATAAATGCGATTTATAAACTATTAGACTGATAGTGTTAAAATCAGCAAACCACAAGAATGGAAATTGAGATTTACTCTTTTTTATTATAAAGAGTAAGATGCACAAAACATCCTTTATGTTTGCTCAAACTTGCAGGTTTCAACTCTTATGTTTAAAACTTGCTGAAAAAACCTTTACATTTATTTTTGTTACAAGTTCAATCCTTTATGACTAACCAAGTTAATTTTCTTAGTTTAATTCCCTCCCTCACATACCTGACATGTGAGGGTATATTTGTCATTTTAATCCATCTAAACCTCTTCGCCTCCCCTTCTTTTCCTCTCTCAGTCACTGCCATAATGCCAGCTTCTTCCCCGGATGCTCTTTCTTTCCCTCTCTACATCTCTCTTTATATCTATCTATATCTATATCTATACACACAAAATTGGTTCTTGTATGGTTCCACTTATGTTCTCAATTAACCTCGAAACAGTTCCATTGTAGGTTAATTGTTGCAAGTTTGTTGTCAATTTCAGTTTCGGCCGTGAAATAGTTCCAATTCAGGTTATTTTTTTGTGATTTTGGTTCTGATTTTGAAATAGTGGAGACGAGGAATAGGTGGAGGAAACAGAAGTGAGGAGAGCAGTCTCGAAAACCTAGACACCAGCCCAATCTTCACTACGATGAAGAAGATGAGGATTATGAAAAAGAAGCGGATTATAACCTCGATCAGAACAATACAGTTTCTAAATTTCATGATGACCCCAGCAATTCTTCTGATCCGCTTGCGGTTTCTAAAGCTGTTGCGGTGCTGGAGGTGGAGCAGAGACGGAGATTTTGTCGGATGAGGCAGTAAGGGTTTTGGCATTTCCTTCGGTTGTAAAGCAGATGGTGAATCAACATCATCACTTGATGATGCACGTTGCTGCTAGGGAGATGGCTTGTCAAGGTAGAGATAGTACTGGTGGTGGGATGATTATATATATATATATATATATATATACATACATACATACATACATATATATAGGGTGAGGTTCTAGAGTGAACACTAGTGTATTTGTGAACTGAGTGAACAAATCCTGGCCATTGATTTACATCAGCAAATCGTAAAATACACTAGTGTATTTTCATCTTCAAATCTTGGCCATTGATTTACACTTGTGTATTGATAATCAAGTACTAGGATTAGTTCACTAGTGTTTACAATCAAAGGGGTTGTTCACAAATGAATCTAACCATATATATATATATATATATATATATATATATATATATATATATATATATATATATATATATATATATATATGTTCTAGGAAAATGTTTCGCACGGGCAGCTTCAGGTGGTGTCTACTATGCTCAAGGATGCTCTGGTTTTGACTGGTAGAGATTTGAAATGGTCTTATGTTATTACAACCGACAATTATGGAGGGACAGGGTATTGTTAAGAGATATGGGTCGAATCGGGTTCATGTTGTTCCAATGCACTTAGATATAAGTTTATAGCACTATAAGAAAACAATTATATTGCAAAGTACTTATTTAGATTTTAAGTCCATTTATATGTTGCAGTGGTTTTGCTTCTCTTTATTTTTAAAATTTATCTTGTATGAGTAGGTTTTAGTAATTGTGTGTACTTGTTAATCGTATAAAGTCTTGGATTTCATTTTCTGTTGGGGTTGTAGTGTTCATTTCAAGCAGATTTAGATGCCAATTGTATGTTGAAGTAGTTCTGCTACTCTTTGCTTAGATAACCTATTTTGAAATTAAAGTGACAAATATACCCTCACATGTCAGGCATGTGAAGGAATTAAACTGAGAAAATTAACTTGGTTAGTCGTAAAGGATTGAACCTGCAACAAAAATAAACGTAAAGGTTGTTTTCAGCAAGTTTTAAACATAGAGGCTGAAACTTGTAAGTTTGAGCTAACATAAAAGACGTTTTGTACATTTTACTCTATTATAAAACATACCTCAAATGCGGTCTCATATCCATTAAATAATAAAACATATATCAAAATATATTGGGTATCCCCATTTGTGACCTTAGACTGTTTATGAAATTCATAGATTGTTGGTCATGGGAATCCTTATTTGTGACCTTAGATGGTTCAAATTTAAGTTAATTTTAAATTGGTTTTAACTCATTTATTTCGTTCATTTATCATCTATTATACTTAACATAATCTACTTTTCATATCCACGCCAATTTATTGTTTGATTATTAATTTTATATGTTTGAATCACACCAGTGATATACTCGAATAAAACAAATGGTTTGCTTAACACAAGTAAAAATAATACTAAGACTACTAAGATAGGGTGAGATTCCTGTAAAAAGGACCTTTTTTCGTGAGAAGTGTGAGAAGGCATAGAAATTGACATGTATGCATCATGTTTTGGACTTAGGCATGATGTTTTGGGTTGTTTTGGCAAGAAAAACACTAAACATAACAATTTAAAACACAATGCAACATATTATGGGCGTGAAATTTAAAACACACTTCTTAACACTTAAAACACACTACTTAACGTTCTTGGCATGGTGTTTTAAGTTTTAAGCCTAGAATACATTACATTGTGTCTTAAATTGTTATGTTTGGTGTTTTTCTTGCCAAAACAACCCAAAACATTATGCCTAAGTCCAAAACATGATGCCTACATGTCAATTCTTATGCCTTCTCACACTTCTCACAAAAAATGTCATTTTTACAGGATCCTAAGACAGATAATCTATTTATTTCATAAGACATTTTAGTCATATGGTTATTTAAGTTTAAAACATGATCATGATGGTCCATGTTTTTGAAAGGTTGTTAAAGTGTAAAATATGCGATATATGTGAAGGTATTCTGGTTATTTTCACTATTCCTGATTTCTTTGACTACTCATCATCACTACGACCTAAAGACCACTTATCACCGTCGTTGACCATGACTCCATGAGTCACGACCCTACATTACATGTTGACCACTATTTTGGCGACTTATGCACCTCAACTTCTTGATTGCCACCTCAACTTCTTGATTGCCACTACAACTTCTTGTGTGTGCGCGTGCGCGCTCTTGTGTGCATGTAAACGTCTAACAAAGTTTTAGAACGATACACAATTTGAAAGCCTCAACATTCAGACCCTCAACATTTTATAAAACTAAACTAATCGATCTCTAGTTAATAATATTTAAAAACTAGCCAGAAATGATGAGATTAACCACTAAGAATGGAGATGATATTGATGTACACACTTCAAACTTAAAAAACTTAATGTAAAAACAACAAATATTATTGACAAACTATGAAATCTTGAAGGTGTGTGGTTGACATGTGAAGAAACATCAGTTCTAATACGCGGGGGACAAGGGGGATAATTTTCTAAATCTCTTATTCGATAAGTAAGCTTGCTATGATCTGCAAAACAGAACACCGTGAGCTTGTTACGAGAAGGAGAGGTGGAATAATCTTCTCGTAACCACCCTCCGGTGTGAGAATAAGTAGCTGTTTTAAGAGGAATAAAATAATGTGTGCGTTAGGTGTGAGAGAGTGAGAAATCGGATTCTTGAACCTTTGGAGGAGGCATGTATTTATAGCCGAATGGTTTGGAGAAGATATGGGCTGATGGGCCTTGGGCCAGACATCACTTTCATGGAATATCTTCTTGGTCCCCTCTGACACGACATATAGTGTCTGCAGGGGTGGAGGTGGACTGGTGCAATGTGATTGGCTACACATCATCGTCCAAGTGTACTTACTGTCGCGCCTGTCATCAGCCATGAGTGGAGATCGTCGAGCAGTGAGTGGTGCAAGCTTATTGGATACACGTCACTATCCTTTTGTCCTTCTTGTCCCTTGCACAATTTGTCCCTCATGGGGATCGTCTGGGCAGGATCTGTTGCACATTGATTGGCTACAGGCAGCTGACATGTTAGTACCTGCTGATATGAACAAGAAAGCAGAAACAGAAACAGTAAAGTAAACGAGACACAAATGATGAACCGAGCTTGTGTTTGACACAATTCCCTTAAACAGACTCGCGGTCTGTTCCCAGGGTACGCCGGTTCAAAGCAGCAACAGCGCACTACCGGACTTGAACACTTGCCTGAAAAGAAACAGGATAGATGTTGCAGAGACTGAGAGAGGAGAAGATGTTGTTGGTGTGTCTCAACTGTGTTGGTATGATCTGGTTTTATAGTCACAGAATTCATAACCGAATTTTGGACATTATTGCAACGAATTAAAACCAAATAATGGTCATTAGTGCAATTTTAAATCTGATAATAATAACCGTTTAAAACTGAAACTCAATAATGATCATCATCAATATTGAATAATCATTTCAGTTTAAAACTCATTAACAAGACCAACCGTTTCAGTTTTAAAGACTAACTAAAAAACAATTAGTTAGTCTCGAGTTCAAAAACTGTCTCACGCGAGCCTGGGTTTTCGGAGCTGCATTCGTGTCCGCAGGACATGCGGGCACGCACGAGTTCAACCAAATTCCAGTTTTGAAACTCAATTTTTTGCACCCCCCTGCGCACGCGGGGGTAAGACTTATGGTAAAACATGTCATAAGACTTCAAAGGCTTGGTTAAGGTTTCACCTTATAAATAGCCTATCCTTTTGTTCCCACTCCAATGTGGGACAAAGTGGTTTTACCACTTGAGACTTTCCATTCACACCAAAACTTCCAACAATCCCCCACATGATAGGAGGTCGATCTCAGAAACAACATAATTCCTTATTACATTTCAACAGTTGAGTTTTGCATACGATAGGTAGGTGTTACTCTTTGAACCTTCGCTCATGAAATGCACTTAGCCCACTAGCTCTGAGTAGAGCTCGATGTCTTTGAACTCGTCTGCCGTTTGTGTAGACGACAACGCACTTCACACTAGACTCTCCCTGACAAAGTCAAGTCCTCATAAGTATGTTCGTTATGGTCATGAACATGAGCCTGGTTCTGCGAGAGCCATTAGGTATTGTGCCCCAACAACACCCTTTGAAGCGACCCCACTTCTCTCTCGCATAGTGGTTCACTATGTATTGTTACATTCGTCGAATCATTAAGGTAACGTTTGGTATGCAGGAATGAAAGGTGGAATGGAATGGATCATTGTGAAGGAATGAAGAAAAGAGTGTTTGGTTGGTCAATGGAATGGAATCGTTCATTCCAAAATGCATTCCATTCCTTCAAAATCATTCCATCCATCCCCCTTGTTTTTTTTTTCCATTCCATTCCCTCTTCACATTTCATTAACAACACCACAACCCGCCCCCGTTGACACCACCCACCACCACCTTCATCCACCACTATCATCCACCACCGCCGCCACCCGCCACCGCCACCACCCGCCACCACCCACCGCAACCGCCGTCGCCGCCACCCATCGTCACCGCTGCCACCTCTGATCACCGCCACCACCCACCTTCGATCATCGCCGCTGCCACTTCCGATCAGTGCCGCCGTCGCCACCAACCTCCGCCACCGCTATCAACCACCGCCACCCACCGCCACCGCCGCTACCACCTGCGACCATCGTCATCGCTGCTACCACCTCTGACCACTGCCACCACCCACCTCCGCGGTTACCTACCACCACCACCCCGGTCACCCACCACCACCACAGCTGTCAACACATGCCGCCGTCTCCACCCACCACCGCCGCCAACCACCGTCGCCGCTACAACTGCCACCTATCACCTCCCACCATCACCGCCCATCATTGACCACTACCATCCGATTTTATTCCTCCGTCTTTTCCCGCATACCAAACAACAAAAAGTAATACTTCATTCTATTCTCACATGGCAACTAAACAAGACATGGAATGGTAATGATTAATTCCATTACCTCATCCATTCCATTACCTCGTCCATTCCATTCCCCCGTCTATTCCATTACCCCATACCAAACAAACCCTAAAAGCCATAGGCTTAGCCTCACACTTGTCACTTTTAGGAATGGACTAGGAAGTTTACTAAGCTTTGCAATAAACTCCCTTATATATATACGTAGGGTTATCCCCCACAGTGACCTTACTAATTCATATAATTAGGTTTTCCTATTGAACTTGGCTCTTGGGATCTCCAGTCTACTGAGTTAGGTTTCCATCATATGAACTTATATTTTCAAGGGCTTCAGTCCCATTCCCATGGACGACTTCTGTACTAACTCTCTACTTAGGCCTTTTGTTAGCGGATCCGCAATATTATCCTTTGACCTCACGTAGTCAACAGTGATAATTCCTGTAGAGATTAGTTGTCGTATCGTATTATGTCTACGTCTGATATGTCTGTTCCTACCATTATACATGGTGCTACGAGCTCTGCCAAGTGCCGATTGGCTATCACAATGTATACAAATGGCCGATGCCGGCTTAGGCCATCTTTGTATATCCTCAACAAATTGACGTAGCCATTCTGCCTCTTCACCTGCTTTATCTAAAGCGATGAACTCTTATTCCATCGTGGATCTAGCGATAACCATTTGTTTTGACGATTTCCAAGATATAGCAGCACTCCAAGTGTGAATACATACCCACTTGTTGCTCTGGAATCATTCGTGTTAGATATCCAATTTGCATCGCAGTGTCCTTCTATAATTGCTAGATATCTGTTATAATGCAACCCGTATTCTCGGATGTATCTTAAGTAGCGAAGAAACCGAGTGATACAGTTCCAATGCATTGAACTTGGGTTGCTCGTGTACCTGCTTAGCTTGCTCACAGCATATACTAAGTCTGGTCTAGTACAACTCATAAGATACATCAAGCTACCAATAATTCTTGAGTATTCCAACTGGTTTACAGGTTCACCTCTATTCTTGGCTAGATGTTGACTCGTGTCAAGTGGAGTTCTAGCTTCATTAGAGTCATTTGCATTGAACTTCTCAAGAATTTTGTCCACATAATGGAATTGACTTAAAACAAGTCCACTTTGGGTTCGCGTGATTTTGACCCCCAAAATCACATCCGCAAGACCCATGTCTTTAATGTCAAACCTTGTTTTTAGCATGTTCTTTGTAGATTTTATGATTTTGTCATCACTTCCAGCAATGAGCATATCATCTACATATAGACACAAAATGACATATCCATCAGATGTGTCCTTCACATACACACACTTGTCACATTCATTGATTTTGAACCGAGCATCAAGCATGACATGATCAAGCTTTTGGTGCCATTGTTTTGAAGCTTGTTTCAATCCATACAAGGATTTTACAAGTTTACACACTTTCTTTTCTTGCACAATAGTTGTGAAGCCTTCGGGTTGTTCCATGTAGATTTCTTCCTCTAGAATTCCATTCAAGAAAGCTGTTTTCACATCCATTTGGTAAACTTACAAATTTCTAATGGCAGCAATGGCAAGCACCAACCTGATGGATGTTATTCGCGTAACTAGCGAATATGTATCAAAGTAATCTAAACCTTCTCGTTGTTTATATCCTTTGATCACCAACCTTGCTTTGTACTTATCGATGGTTCCATCTGGTTTCATCTTCTTCTTGAAGATCCATCGATATCCTAGTGGTTTACATCCTTGAGGAAGATCCACTAGTTCCCAAGTATGGTTTTGTAAGATAGAATCTATCTCACTTTTGATTGCCTCCCTCCACTAAGGTCCTTCTGAGGAAAGCACCGCTTGTTGGTACGTTTGAGGTTCATCTTCTACCATATAGGTAAGAAACTCAGGGCCAGAGGATTTTTCAGTCCTTTGCCGTTTACTTTTCCTGATTTGAACTTCCTCAGTCTTAGATTGTTCTCGAGGTTCATCATTTTCAACTTCACCCTCGGGAACAATTTCCTTAACCGGTCTAGAAGAACTCGGTTCACTTTTATCTAAGCATGGGAACATATGTTCAAACCATGATGCATCCTTAGATTCTATTATGGTGCCTTTGCATATTCCAGGGTTCTTAGAGTCATACACAAGAAAACGGTAAGGACCATAAGGACGGGTATATCCTATAAATACACAATCCACCGTTTTGGGTCCTATTAGTAGGCGCTTAGGTGGTGTGACCACCACCTTAGCTAGACACCCCCACACTTTCAAGGATTTATATGGTGGTTTCTTTCCCGTCCATAATTCGTAAGGCGTTACATCCTTTTTCTTATTGGGTGTCATGTTCAACACATAATTTTCCGATAAGATTGCTTCCCCCCACATGTTTTGGTTTACACCAGAACTTATCATCATGACATTCATCGTTTCTTTCAAGTTGCGATTTTTCCGTTCCGCTGTGCCATTTGATTCAGGGGAGTAAGGAGCCGTGAGTTCGTGGATGATTCCACTTTTTGCACATACGTCAATAAAAGGTGAAACATATTCACCTACTCGGTCGCTCCTTACAATTTTGATTTTCCGATTTAGTTGATTCTCAACTTCGGCTTTGAACAAGATAAACTTGTCAATAGCCTCGTCCTTACTCTTAAGTAAGTACACATAGCAATACCTTGTACTATCATCAATGAACGCGATGAAGTACTTGTTCCCACCACGAGTAGGAATTGCGTTTAGATCACACACATCAGTGTGGATCATCTCGAGGGGTGCGGTGATTCGTTCAACCTTTTTTGAATGACGATTTCGTTTGTTTTGCTTCTACGCAAGTTTCACATTTATTAATTGAGTCGATATCGAATGTTGGTATGCAATCAAGTTTAATTAAACGACGAATGGAATTATAACTAACATGACCTAGTCTACCATGCCAAAGATTAGAAGACTCAATCAAGTAAGTAGAACTAGTAGCGGTTTCTTTCATTGCATTCACAACCATTACATTGAGTTTAAACATTCCATTTAGGGCATAGCCCTTACCAACATACATACCATTTTTGGTCAACATGACCTTATCCGACTCAATCACCATTTTGAACCCAAACTTGTTCAATCGCCACCCCGACACAAGGTTCTTACGAATTTCTAGAACATACAACACGTTTGACAAAGTGAGTTCCTTTCCAGAAGTCATTTTCAAAACCACATTCCCCTCTCCTTTGATTTCGGTCGTGGCGGAATTTCCCATAAAAACCTTTTCACCATTAGTCACCTCCTTGAAGGTGCTAAACAGGTTCTTGTCAAAACACACATGACGGGTAGCCCCCGTATCAATCCACCAATCGTTGTGGTTTTGCCCAACCAAGTTAACCTCAGTGACCAAAATCGAGAGATCCGTGATCATAGCAATGAGGTTATCAACCTCATGAACCATGTTAACTTGTCGAGCATTTTCCTTCTTTGGAAGCTTGCATTCGTTGGCCTTATGGCCTTGTTTTTGACCATTATAGCAAGTTCCTTAGAACTTCTTTTTCCCAACTCCCCCTTAGGACCAAGGTTGGAGCGTTTCCCATGAGCTTTCTTTCCACCTTTTCCACCGTTCTTGATTCCCTTCGAAGATTGGCCATGTTTAACAATATCGGCCTTTGATGTTTCAGGATTATCAATCCTTTTCAAAGCAACTTTATTATCTTCTTCAATGCGAAGGCGAACAACAAGATCTTCAATGGTCATTTCCTTTCGCTTATGCTTGAGATAGTTCTTGAAATCAACCCAGCTTGGTGGTAGCTTTTCGATCATAGCTGCAACTTGGAATGTCTCGCCGAGCACCATTTCTTCCGCATGAATATCATGAAGAATAACTTGAAGTTCTTGGACTTGGCTAATGACAGTTTTAGTGTCTATCATTTTGAAGTCCAAGAACTTAGCCACCACGAATTTCTTAGTGCCCACATCTTCTGTTTTGTATTTGCGGTCCAAAGACTCCCATAACTCTTTGGCAGTCTTGGCTTTACAATACACATTATAAAGCGTATCAACCATACCATTCAAGATATAGCTGTGGCACAAGAAATCCGAATGATTCCAAGCATGAACCGCGCTCACTGATTGAGCATCCACATCCCCTTCATCCACATGGGGAGCGGTTTCAGTCAAGAACCGTGCTAGGTTCAGAGTGGTCAGATAAAAGAACATCTTTTGCTGCCACTGTTTGAAATTCACACTGTTGAATTTCTCAGGTTTCTCAGCATGCGAGACTGCGTTAGGCAGTAGTGCAACCAGACCGTTTGTGACAGCAATAGCGGAAGTCATGACAGCAGTCATGACTGCAGAACAGAAGTAGACATGGGCTGGGATGCCATTCTGAAAAGAAAAGGTGTGCAGAAACAATTAGTAAAAGGAATTGTTAGTACCTGCTGATATGAACAAGAAAGCAGAAACAGAAACAGTAAAGTAAACGAGACAGAAACGATGAACCGGGCTTGTGTTTGACACAAATCCCTTAAACAGACTCGCTGTCTGTTCCCAGGGTACGCCGGTTCGAAGCAGCAACAGCGCACTGCCGGACTTGAACATTGCCGGTTCGAAGCAGCAACAGCGCACTGCCGGACTTGAACACTTGCCTGAAAAGAAACAGGAGAGATATTGAGTCTTGAGTGCAAAAACTGTCTCACGCGAGCCCGAGTTTTCGGAGCTGCATTCGTGTCCGCAGGACGTGCGGGCACGCATGAGTTCAACCAAATTCCAGTTCCGAAACTCAATTTTTTGCACCCCCACTGCACGCGCGGGAGTAGGACTTGTGGTAAAACATGTCATAAGACTTCAAAGGCTTGGTTAAGGTTTCACCTCATAAATAGCCTATCCTTTTGTTCCCACTCCAATGTGGGACAAAATGGTTTTACCGCTTAAGACTTTCCATTCACACCAAAACTTCCAACAAACACTCGTACTAACTATACTTCCTGTGAGTTGTCATGGTTGTGCATCGGCAGTGGGCCCGGGCAGGAAACTCGGAGCGAGCTGAGTGTTTGTTAATTAAATATGGGTATGGTCTTGTATGCGCTGGCTTGCGTGCCATTCGAGACCATACCCCTTCGAGATGAATATCAAAACTCACTTGAGTTTAACATTTACCGTATTCAACCATATCTCGTATGAATTCCTTGTATGTACATCATTCGTCTTCCTTACAATTGTGAATCGGAACACTAAGAGATCTACCGATACGATGAATATTGGGCTACATTAGTCTATGATCCTTTTTCACACTATTTAAATCAAATCAAATGTAAATACTTCTTCTAAAAGATTTAAGCTCCCTATAAATCAAATCAAATGTAAATACTTCTTTAAAAGGTTTAAGCACCCTATAAAGTTATTAAATTCCTTTTATCGGTAAATACGGAAGTGTCCCCGATAAGCGATCTGTACGCACCCCAAGCATTATATTCCCCTCCATGATAATTCTAGCTTATTTTAAGCCCCATATTCGGTTGAAGTAACCATATTATTATTTATTATAATAATATAATATTAGTTATTAACTAATTGATTGGAGGCCTGATGCACTCTACCCCTTACACTTTTATTTAGTTACACTTGACTTTAAAATTTCTACGGTATTTGGAACTTGGAAGATAGCACAAAAAAGTTGATGGGAACAATTGATCAATTTTGCACTCTAAAAGTACATTTTAAATATAGGGAAGAGTTAAATGTTATTTTAGTCCCTATGGTTTAGGTCATTTTGCATGTTTAATTTAAAGGTTTTATTTTTCTCATGTAGGTCTAAAAAGGTTTCATCGTTGCCATTTTAGTTCACTGGGTTAACGTCATCAATTTTTTCTGTTAATGAGAAGAGCAATTTGGTCATTATATATGTAATTCTGTGAACTCGAAGGGCAATTCAGCCATATAAAATAATCGAATTGCCTTTCTCATTAACAGAAATAATGGATGAAGTTAACTCAGTGGACTAAAATGGCAACGGTGAAACCTTTTTGAATCCACAGACGAAAAATGAAACCTTTGGACTAAACATGCAAAATAACCTAAACCAAATGGACTAAACATGCAAAATAACCCAAACCAAATGGACTAAAATGACATTTAACTCTATAGAGGAAAAGTTAAAACTTTTTAGTCCTTACAAGTTGTAACCAAGGAGGATAATACTTGATTATTATACTGTAACCACTATTTACTTGATTACTATGTATTTTATGTTACAAGTATACTTAATGAGCGTGTTTTTTTCTTAATTAATATTTTTTCAAGGGTTATTGGATTTTAATAATCCTAAGTTTCAATTATTGGCCGATAATAATCTCAACTTTAAAAATTTCCTCCAACGATCCTAACTTGTAAAAGTTTGGCACCCATTGATCATTTTCAAACATATAAGAATTTGGTCTCCTCAATAGATTCAAGTGCACCTGCAGATTCCTTAGTTGATTTGAGTGCAACTATGTTAGAAAATGATCAACAGGGGTCAAATTCTTACAAATTGGGACCGTTGGAGGGAATTTTTAAAGTTGGGATTATTATCGGCCAATAGGTGAAACTTAGAGGGTGTTTGGGATTACGTTTTGAAGTGATTATTTGATTATTGCGTTTGTAAAACAGAAATAATCTAAAAAAGTGTTTGGATGAAAAAGTGATTATCTGCCTTCAAAACGCAATTTTGGAGAAGCATGTACCTACATGCTTTTTCAAAATGCAGTTTTGAAAACGCATCTATTTTGAAAACGCATAATCTATTTTGAAAACGCAACACCAAACACCCTCTTAGGATTATTAAAATCCAATAACCTTTTTTTTTTTTTCAAAATAGTGGCCCCAATCTCAAATGGAAACTATATCAAAAGAGAAGGGAAGACAACAAGCTACGTCATTAACCCTTTTTGAATAATAAAACTAAATTTTTAAAAACTACATTTGTAGATCTTGAGATTATAACTTTACTATGTATGTCTATTGGACTTGATTAAGTAGCTCCATAACTTTTGACGCATATAACAATCAAAATTATACATGATAAATGTTATATACTGTGTTTCTCAACTTTAATAAGCAATTAACACACTTTTATGTTTCTTGATGATAAATGTTATATAAATTATTATATTCGAATAAAAAAGTTGAGAACAGAAATACATGTAATAGTAAATAGTTTATTATTATAATATATAAATATGGTTATTGTGTTATATTTGATAATTAAGGCTTATGTGCCTTATTATTATAAAAATTTTTAATAATCCAATCTATAACCTATTGCTTTGATAATAAAAATAGTAGTCTTACCTTTTACACTTGTTGTCAAGAGCAATCCCAATCTAATCTAATAGAGAAGTAGCTCACTTCACTCATTAATTATTAATTAATTAATTATTAATTATTATTATTATTAGTTAATTAATTAATTAACTCTAACAATTAATTAATTAATTAATTATTAATTAACTCTAACAATTTCAAAGTTTGATGAACAGTAAATATATATTATTTTAAAGCTTGAAATTACACGTATGCCCTTATTTGTTAAATTGAGGCTAAACTAATTTATGATTTTGTTCCGCTTTAAAATAACAATTTTGCCATCAGTTTAAAATTACGCTTTTACCTCCAGTTCAAAATAAAATTATGTTTTTGGCCTCAATTCAAAATTACGATTTTGCCCGGTTTATATTTACAGTTTCGCCATTAGCTTTGTTTTCTTCCTCTCAGATAAATTACGATTTTGCCCTCAGATTAAATTTACATTTGTCATCGATTTTGTTTGCTTTCCCGGTCAAACTACGACTTTGCCCCGCTTTAAAATTATGATTTTGCCATCAGTTTAAAATTACGTTTTTACCTCCAGTTCAAAATTAAATTATGCTTTTGCCCCCAGTGACAAATACAATTATGCCCTCGGTTCAAATTTACGATTTTGCCCCATTTAAATTTACAGTTTTGCCATTAGTTTTGTTTTCTTCCTCACGGGTAAATTACGATTTTACCCTCAATTTAAATTTACATTTTTGTCATTGGTTTTGTTTGCTTTCCTAGTCAAATTACGATTTTACCCCCAGTGTATAAGTAAAGACACAGGATGGGCGCATAGTGCGAGACAACTTCCTGGAACCCCCTCATTGGCCCAACCAATTTATGATTTTATCCCCGCTTTAAAATTATGATTTTGCCATCAGTTCAAAATTACGTTTTTACCCCCAGTTCAAAATAAAATTATGCCACAACTAAAAATTACAATTTTGCCCTCGGTTCAAAATTACGATTTTGCCCCGTTTAAATTTATAGTATTGCAATTAGTTTTGTTTTTCTCCGTCTAGCCAAATTACGATTTTGCCCTCAATTTAAATTTACATTTTTTCCATCGTTTTTCTTTGCCTTGCTGTTCCTTTTCTTTTTTTTGTTCTTTTCCGCTTTATGTATATATTATAGTTATTATTGTGCGAAACTATTTAGAAAAACTTTCGCAATTCAGTTGGTTGTATGAACATTCAAATATAGTGAGTGTCTCGGGTTCGAAGCCCTTCATGGGAAAGAAATTTTTATTACCTTCATGGGAAAGAAAAACTTTCGCAATTCAGTTGGTTGTATAAACATTCAAATATAAAAGTTTGAGTATCAATTATTCTTAGTAATATTTTGCGTGATTTATTCCTTCTTCTTTTTTCACTTTTACGTTGTTTTCTCTGAATTTGTAATTTTTATAACCAACTGGTATGGTACCGGTATGTACAGGTAAAATACCGGTAAGTAACGAACTGAATGGGTATCGTGCTTATCCCGTTACGAAAGAAAACGAATCGATAACGTTCAAATTCTCCACCGCGCAACGCGGGGAATTTCACTAGTAATAAATAACTAACATATTTCGATTCTAATCAGAATGTTATATAATGTTCCGAAACGATATAAATAAAAGTCAGAAGCACATAATGGTACTTTTCTCTTAGGGATAGGGGCGCTCCACTAGTGATGAAATTCCATCACTCACAACATCCAATCAAGTTCCGCCACGTCATTGAGTTTCATTCCATCAATAGTGATGGATTTTAGTGGAAATGTCCATCACTCACCACACACTCATCTCAATCATCGAACATGTGCAGCATCTTCAATTCTTCACGTGTGATCATGGCCACACGTTATCCAGTTCACGCGTGGTAAGATATGGTGGCGATGGTGTATCACGAAGGTTGACGTGTGGCCAACCCTTCATAACGGGGCACCCCGTCTCCTCTTAGAGTGAATTTCTTGACAACGAAAACTAAAGTTATAACTACAAATACCTCAAGTTGTCACTTGTAAACCTAAATTGTTATTAGCCAATATCTGATAATTTAAATTATGAAACCAAAATTTGTCTAAAATAAATGTCTATATATATTATGCCTTTTTGTTTTATAGCTTACACATTAACCCATTAATTAACATTTGGATGCATGTCTTTAAAGCGATTTGATGAACTTATACTATAGGAGTATTAATTAATTAACTATTATTAAATTAAAGTAGACTAATAAAACCAAACTTACAGGGTGTCAACTTGCAACAAAACAATCTACAAGGACTTAAACCAAACATACAACTCACCACCGAGTCGTCTTCATTTCTCTGTCCTCTTCTTCGTTCACATTCATTTCAACACCCCCACTAACTTTCTCTCTCTCTCTCTACAACCATTTCCAGAAATTCCGAGCAAATCTCGGGCAATATATTGTCAAACTAACGAGAATTCGTTATGTGAACTTCAATTGGTTGGAATCAATTTCAAAAACTACAACAAAATGCCGTTTAGTAGGTACCAGATACGAAATGAGTTCAGTTTGGCTGATCCAGAGCTATACAAAGCGGCCGATAAAGATGATCCTGAAGCTTTGCTTGAAGGTGTTGCTATGGCCGGTCTCGTTGGCGTCCTTCGTCAGCTCGGTGACCTAGCTGAGTAAGAACTACTACTACTTATGTTGTTTATATATTGTTTCGTATTTCGTTTGATTGTTAATTTTAATTTGGAGTTGTTGAAATTACAATTGAAAACACAGAAAAAATGAAATTGACCGCATGCTCGTTGTGGATACCTAGTTTAATTAGGTTTTTGCATTGTTTAGTATGTCATTTGATTGTTAATTTCAATTTGGAGTTGTTGAAATTAGAACTGCCTAGGTTAATTAGGCTTTTGCATGTAGGTTATCAGATGTGTAGTTATCTGATCTCGATTTTAGGTTAGGATTGGATTAGATTAGCGAAATTGGATTTGGAATTAATTGATATGTGGTTGTGAAGAGTTTTAGGGAATTTATAAAAGGTTATTGAATTGTTGTGGTTGGATGTCTGATTATTTTATTTCTTTTTAGAAATTAGAATGTTTTGTTTATTTTAGGTTATAATGGAGTACAAGTTTAAGAGAATGATATTCTTATGCTTCTAGACTTAGTTTATGAGATTTGGGTGGTTATGGTTAGGTAGGTTTTATCTCATCATATATAATCAAGCTGAACAAACTTTTGACTCTATTCTAGTGTGGTTGATGATGTGTAGCTTTTCATTGCTCAACTTCATGTATTGTAACTATCTTGCTATATCTATTAATCACTAGAAGTTGTTGGAAAAGATTGTGTAATTGAAGTTATGAATCTTGATTCTTGCCACATTTATTTGTGTTACTAGATTTGGCCACACACGATGAATCTTGAATCGATTCGTTCTGGCACATGGCTCTAGATTTCTAATTACATTTGTGTATGGAGAAAAAAGTTGAACAGTATGGATATCATACCAGAAGATATATTTTATAGAGTAAATTACAACTTGTGTCCTTTACGTTTGTATCAAATTACAATTAGTGTCCTTTAACTAAAGAAATTACAGGCTCTGTCCTTTATGTTGCCAGTTTTTAGCATGCTATGTCCTTTAGCCCTAACCTAGTTAAGTTTTTTGATCAAGTCATACCATATGCCTCTCACATGAGGGCAACATGGTTTTTTCATCTCAATTTAACATGAATTATATTTTTTTTTGGATTAATTGAAAATTTTAAATATTTTACTTTGATTTTATAATTTAAATTCCACACCATGCATTATATTTTTTGTTTGGATTAACTAAAAAAAAGGAACGATCGACTGAAAAAATAAAGGGGATAAAAGAGATTTATTTATTTCGACTTTTTAATATAAAATTGAGATGAAAAGAACATGTTGCCCTCATGTGAGAGGCACATAGTAAGACTTAACTAAAATAACTTAACTAGGTTAGGTCTAAAGGACATAACGTGTTAAAAACCGATAACATAAAGGACAGAGCCTATAATTTCTTTAGTTAAAGGACACCTGTTGTAATTTGATGCAAACGTAAAGGACACTGGTTGTAATTTACTCTATTTTATAGACAAACAAACACACGTACCCGGTAAAATTCTACTCATAGAGTAGGGTGGGGGAAGCCTTTTCTCGAAAAACCTTGTCTTGACGCGCAAAGTATAGTGTACAATATGGCATAGGGAATCAAAACATCATCTTGTGACATTTTATAGACATTTGAAGCACCGTTTTCTTTACACTATGGTTCTCGGGATAGAACTTCATCTTGTCATGCATGCCATATGATATCCCTTTAACAAAAGTATAAATTCAATTATGAAGGTTTGCAGCAGAGATTTTCCATGGTTTACATGAAGAAGTGATGGCAACTGCCGCTAGGGGCCATGGTTTACTGACACGTGTCCAGCAGGTCGAGTCAGATCTCCCTTTAATTGAAAGGGCATTTCTTTCGCAAACAGGCCATTCAGCATTCTTTTCAAGTTCAGGTTAGAATTCTGTTCCTAAATTATTTAAAATCTTATTCCATTTTGCCATCATAGGATTATATCTTTATAGCTTTTCAATCTAATTTCATGTAATATCTAATGGTGTCCCAGGTATTAGTTGGCATCCTAATCTGCAAACAGAGCAAAATCTTATCACCAAGGGAGACTTACCTCGGTTTGTCATGGATTCTTACGAAGAATGTCGTGGCCCACCTCGGCTATTTTTGCTAGACAAGTATGTAATCATATAACTACTTAAATATACCCCCATCTCGTTTTTTATCCCCAATAACTCGATTAAGATGTTCTGTTAAAACAACTTATGTGGCTTTTATAAGGTTTGATGTTGCTGGTGCTGGGGCATGCTTAAAACGTTACACTGATCCGTCATTTTATAAAGTTGAGGTTCCGTCATATGATATGATGAATGCGGAAGCGCAGAGGGACAAAAAGATCCGCAAGATAAAGGTTAGTTAGTTAAAGTTAATTAATACATATATTGTTTTTCTACTTTAATAATCCTTGTGATTATTTAGTACGTGTGTGCCAAAATAAATCGGTGGATTCTCAGCATGTAATTTTAGGATTCTTTACAATTCTTTCACTAATATCTAAAATAACTTTCAGTGTTGACATAATAAAGAATTATTGTGAAATTGATGTTGATTGACAATACGTGAAACGGATCATGTTTCCTACAGATTAGTGTTTAATACGTTCTAGACAGAAGTTTTAGTTAGATAAACAAATTCGGTAGAAATTTTGGCAGTATACGTTTAGTCATCACAGTTTATTCATACCGAAAGAGTTTACATCCTTAGGGAGAGAACAAGTGTGTTCAATCTCCATCAAATCTAAAACTTATCCTGTTTAACGCATGTCTCACAATATATAGGGTGTGACTCATGCATTGGGAGCTTCAACGCATGATTCATGCGTTGGCACACTAACACGCATGGCTCATAAGTTGTACATCACACAACGTATGTCTGGCTACAAGTCAACCGCAACACTCGTGTGTTGACTGGACTCATGCATTAACTATCTACATATACAACACCCACTCTATCTAGCCTATTCGTACAGTAACGCCAACGGACACACGAATATGCACCAACACTAATAGTATCTTGCAGTTATTATAATTTCTTAATAGGTAATCCTAGATTGAACTTTCTGTTTAATATACCTTTTAATAGAACTAACCATCATCATTCTTTGTTTTTCAAAATATGATGTTTAATAGAAGAAGGGATCACGGTTGAAAAACGGGGATACTCCTGAGGTGTTCCAGCCGTCACATGTCAAGTAAGTTCCTTATTCAGCAGTTATTTTCTTTATTTATTTTTATTTTTTCAAAGACTCCGCATAAAGCGTTTATTTTTTCATTTTATTCGTAATAACGCAGACTCCATCAATTACTCCTTGAGGAGCGCGTGCAAAACGGTGCAAGTGAACCTGCTCGCCGTGTGAAAATAAAGAAACGGGATATTAAATTTCCTTTCGACACCGAAACTGGTAAAGGATACATGGAGAAATTATTAAGTTCTCCACCAGAGGATAAACTTGTCCACGAGGTTAAAATGGTACACTCACCCTTACGTTTGCCTACCAATAGTTCTGAAGAACCAGAACTCGAAACGCTCGAGGATAAAATGGTAAATCTACCACCCGTAGATGAGATTGAAGAAAAACACATATCTGTTGTTGAGGAAAACAAAGAAGATGGTAATCATGGTATTGAAGATGTTTATCAATCTGATGACGTGGCAAGTGAGACCGACAATTATATGGATGCCCTTGCCACCATGGAATCCGAAGTTGAAACGGATGTCGAGTTTAGAGCTGCTAACTCTGATCCGATCGTAAAGCAAGAAACCGTTTCGGATTTAAATCTCGAAAAGATTCAAAAAGCGCAAGTTTCAGATTCTCAATCTGCATCAGATGATGTAAGTAGTCCGATGAAGAGCAAAATTACAACCTTTTTTCATTCTGATTCTGATTCTGAATCTACCACAACTTCACCCAATAATATGTCACCACGTGTCAACTCTCCTCATGCATTTGCAAGCACAGAAATCCCGTTTCGCCCACGGGTTTTACACACCCAAGAATCAGATTTGAGTGAAATGTCTTCAAGCAACTGTGTTGATGTTAATATTCCCACAAAAGGCGGAGAAATTGAAAATGACCCGGAAGACTGTATAGCTTCTCGTATTGATGAGGATAACAATTCCGATTCTACCCTTGTGAATTCACATGTGGAAGAGCAATCTTTTGGTCCCTCTTTGGACCAACTTGACATTTGTGAAGACGATGATGTTAAGAGTAAATCTGATCCAGCAGAAGCTAGGGGTTCATATTCTAACGAAGATGAAACCGAACTGAAAGATAAAGAAACGGTATCTGTTGACTCAGAAAGCGAAAATGCAAATGTTTTCGTTTGTGATCATGATGTTGCTAAAATTGAAGATAATCATATTATTACCGAGGATGAAAAAGAATTAGATGACAGAAAACCAGAATCATCTAGTTCAGAAACTAAAGATTCAAGTCCTGTTTCTGTCCCTGATGTATATGAAAATAATGAAATTAAGGATCTCCCAGCCAACGAGGAACCGCGTGAAGAAGACAGACTGGTCATAAATGATTTGGGTATCGTTCATAATTCTGATGAATCAGTTGAAAAGGAATCAGTTATTTCTCCAGAACTAGATTCCATTCCTTCTGCATATTATGATCATTCACACGCACAATTTGTCGAAGACATTCACAGCAATGGGAGTGCAAATGATATCGATGAACCGTCTATAAAGTCGATTGAATCTGATGAAAAGAAGGAATCGAACGAGGAATCAGTTATTTCTCCGGAATTATATTCCACTCCTTCTAATCAAATTCTTGACGACATTTGTGACGCGCATGAAAATGAAGTTGATAAGCTGGAAAGGGAATCACTTGAATCTGGTGACATGAAGGAATCGAGTGTGGAATCATTTATTTCTCTGGAATCAGATTCCATTCCTTCTGCATATCATGATCACCCAAACATCCAGTTTCATGATAACATTAATAAAAACGGGGATGAAATTGACGCCAGTAATCCGGAGAAAGAATCAGTCGAATCTGGTGAAAAGAAGGAATCAAGTGAAGAATCGGTTATTGTTCCGGAATCAGATTCCATTCCTTCTTCTGCATACGATGATCATCCAAACATACAGTTACTTGATGGCATTGATAAAAATGGGAATGAAAGTGATGGAGATAACCCGGAGAAGGAATCAATTGAATCTTGTGAAAAGAAGGAATCAAGTGTGGAACCAGTCATTTCTCCGGAATCAGATTCCGTTCCTTCTGCATATCATGATCACCCGAACACACACTTTCCTGATAGCATTCATAAGAACGGGAATGAACATGATAATGACAATGATAACCCATCTACAGAATCGATTGAATCTGGTCAAAAGAAGGAATCAAGTGAGGAATCGATTATTGTTCCGGAATCTGATTCCATTCCTTCCGCATCTTATGATCATTCCAACATACACGTTGTTTCACCAGATGCTGACATTCAATCAAATACACCGTTTCTTGATCACGGACTCGATTCAGCAGAGTCAGCAGAAGCTCAATTATCCATTGACCATGATGGTCAAATCAGTAAAGTTGAAGCTGCATCATTTATCTCAAATCATGCTGATTCTGTGGAGTCTCATAACCATGTAAGTCAGGATCCTATAGAACCGTCAGTGGTGGATATATTGCCGCCACTGCCAATTAACATGGAGGAGATGCCGCCATTGCCGCCACTGCCACCTATGCATTGGATGATGGGAAGGTCTCAAAATCCTTCCTTTATGTCAATCCCAGGTGGCGGTCAAGCTGACATCAGCCACTTTCCGCCAGTTTTTCCCCAAATTGAAACCCACCCGACATCAAATCAGAATGAAATTTCAAGAAACGAGATATCAAATCAGAATGAAATTTCAAGAAACGAGATATCTGAACATGATCACGAAGTGAATAAAGTGGAAATTGCGGAAGAAGTTGTCCCACAACCACCAATTAATAGGGAGGAATCGCGAAATGATCCGATTTCTGAACCGGAAATTATTAGGCTACCAAGCACATCTTCACTTCCTTCGGGTGATGGTGAAATGCCAAACGGTATTCGGCCAATGAAAATTCAGAGACCTCGTACTCCTCTCATTGATGCGGTTGCTGCTCATGACAAAAACAAGGTAATGTTATTTTTATATAAAAAATAAAGCTTATTTATGTTTTAGATAAGTAATAGCCTAAAAGGTGTTTTTTTGTTTTTATTTTTCTGGTGCAGTTGAGGAAGGTGACAGAAAGAGCAACGCCTCTGTTCCCTAAGGAAGAGGAAAAAGACACTTTTCTTGAACAGATTAGGGCCAAGGTATAAAGTTATTCTGTTTGGATTTGTTTTTTCCTTTTATCTTTTTACATAATTTGACAGTTTTATTAAAAATTTGGATTATTATAAATACAGTATATAAAATTTTTGACAAAAAGTGTTTCAGGTCAATCAAAACCCGACTTTCATCCTGTACAAAAGTTACCTGTTTTGACTAGGGGTGTGCACGGTTCGGTTTTATGGTAAAACCGAAACCGTAACCCAAATATTCGGTTTTCTGCTATTGATAACCATTCGGTTTCGGTTTTTTCGGTTCGGTTCGGTTTTTGAAACAAAATTACGTAAGTTTCAAAAGTAAAAAGTATAATCCAAGATTTAAGAATCTTTCTTAGATGTTCACATTTAAGTTATTATGTTTAACCTTTTTAATTAATATTGTTCACATAAACCTAACATTCAAATCTATTTTTATGTTTCTTTAAAGTTTTTATCAAGACATTTTCTTTTATAATACTTTGAAAA
Source organism: Helianthus annuus (assembly GCF_002127325.2). Taxonomy (NCBI): domain Eukaryota; kingdom Viridiplantae; phylum Streptophyta; class Magnoliopsida; order Asterales; family Asteraceae; genus Helianthus; species Helianthus annuus. Next base: position 38,396,015 of record NC_035442.2, read on the forward strand.
TCATTAAAATTTTTTGTTAAATTTTTTTATTTCTTGTAGGCAATGAATAAATCATTTCAAAGATAAATAAACATGTCGGCTTTCATAAAATGCAAAACCGTAACCGAATCGTAAATTTCGGGTCGGTTTTTTTTCAGTCTTTTGTGTGGTTTGGTTTTTTCGGTTCGCTTAAATGGGTTTTTTCGATTTTCTGCTCACCCCTAGTCTTGACACAACAACCAACCCGTATTGCCTGGATCGTGCGTTTCACAACATGAATATCCGATTTTCATACTGAATTTTGTAGTCCTTTGACGCTTTTCACATTTAGTGACAATTTTTCTTTGTTTGTAGTCTTTCAACTTGAAACCAGCTGTACCAACAAGGCCAATCATTCAAGGTCCGACAACCAATCTGAGGGTAGCTGCCATTTTAGAGAAAGCAAACGCAATTCGTCAGGCGTTTGCAGGAAGCGATGATGATGAAGATGATGATAGTTGGAGTGACTCATGAAAACATCAATTTGATGCATAACATGAAGAATACACACCCTCATTGTAGTTATTACCATCGTTTTTGTGGGTTATTAATATCATCATGCTCTCTGTGTTCTACTAATAATAATACTTTATTACTATTATTATAGGTCTGTTATATTATATCACTATATATCTTGTATAGATTTCATCCTTTCTCTCTGGTACTGTGATTTTACTTGTTTGTCCTTCTCATGGATGTTACATGGGATTAGATACAAATACAGTAGGTGCAATTGTGTAATTTACTTTCCAATTTTTAGTGTGCATTTTGTTGGATGTATGTAACACCAACATCTATTAATCAAAGAATGACTCATGTTTGTTAGGTTGAATGGCACATATTTTCAAGAATGACTCAATATGGTCTATTTCTTCAGATAATATTGTATTAAAATTATATCCATCTCATTAACATTCAGAGAAATGTGGGGGCTTGGTTCCAATCCATCTCCAATAAAAGATTTTTATTTTTTGGGCTGTTTTTGGTCATCCGTGGTGTTTTTGCCAAATCATTTTTGGGTTGGGTCGTTCTTATGAACAAACTACATCAAAAAGCCGAATGGTGGGACCCGGTACAGGCGGGGCCGGGTGGGTATTGTTTTCAATTTGTTTATTAGTTTGTTATAAATATAGAAGAACTAGGTTAGCTTTATCCAAAACCATATTATTTACTTTGAAATATAATATTTTGTACAAACGCATACATTGGAAGAAAAAAACAGAAAACTATTCAAATGACGGGAAAAAACTTCCTTGTAGACTAAATTTGTTGTTTTACTCGTTACATTACCATCTTTGTCTAGTATAAGCAACTTCACACCGCCTCTGATTTTAACTCTTGATAACGCAACATAAAGCTGACCATGTGAGAAAATTGAATATTTGAGATACAATTCAACCCTTGATAAAGATTGTCCTTGATGAGGTCACATATAAACTAAGATAAAGCCTGTTGTCCTTAAAAAAGAATATGAACTAAACCATGCTATCCACATAAACCCTTGTAGTTGTAGCCTCTAATAATAATAACATAATCCAAATTATTAACGCTACAACACAATAGAAAAAGACTAAATGAATACTGAACTACCAACAAAAAAAAGATAAAAACATACCTGGAGGAAATAAAGTGCGCAAATGAACAACCCAACACTATGTATGTAAAAACCATAATTCAGGAGGGTCCGAGATAACATATAGTATCATACCAAACAAACAAATGAATAAAAACTAAGAAAATAAAGTATCATACCAAACAAACAAATAAATAAAAACTAAGAAAATAAAGGAAAACCCATAAACACCTGAAAAGACAAAGCTATACGTCTACTTTTCATTTTTTGACCTGAACCAAATGGAACCAATTATTACTTGGCCTATTTTGATTCGAACCCATTTTGACCCGTTACTGAATCCAACCCGCTAACATCAAAAGAATTACCATAGATAAAAATTTAAAAAAAAGGGTTCAATAAGGATATATAAGGATAAAAATAAAAATAAGGATATTAACAAAAATTCTATCTTTTTTTGCCAGTAAACAGCAAGATCACCAAAAAGCTGCAACTTTTGAAAAATCACAAAGAATTCAACAACAATCCAAATAGAAATTAATTAAAAGGGGTCTTGTAATATTGCATCTTATACACATATTCAAACATATATCATTGTACAACTTCAGCATTTTAATCTAAAACACAAAAGATTTCAATAAAGCACTCCATAACCCTTTGAGAAGATGCAAGTGTCCGTCTATTCAATTGAAATGAATCATTTCATTACATCCCTGCATGAAAAACAAAATCGATAAATTTAGGGAAAATGGGATTGAAAGATGATAACCCAACAGTGGAGGATCTCATTTTACAGCTTCGATAAATGCAGGCGTGTTTTCAAATAATGCTTCCGAAATGTTTGAAGACTGACAAATGTCCAAAGAAGTAGCACTGTGAACATTTGTCGTTCTTTGGACAAATGTCCACAGTGTTGCTCCTTTGGACATTTGTCGGTCTTCAAACATCTAGTAAGCATTATTTGAAAAAACCCCCTAATTTATCGAAGTTGTACAATGAGATCCTTAACTGTTGGGTTATCATCTTTCAACCACATTTTCCCTAAATATATCAATTCTGTTGTTCATACCTCCCAAAGCCACTTATCTGCCTCCAAAGAGATCAAGACAGCTTGAAGCATAACCTGTACTTGCAAGTACACAGGTATGCCACTCTACCCATTCACTGTCACCATGATAAAAAGGAATCATTTTCAGATTTAACCAAATGATATGATTTATTTCAAAAACATGAATGATAAGTGAAAATGTCAAAAAAAAAAAAAAAAAAACAAAGAAATATAAATACCTGCAAATATGACTCTATATAAGTGATAATAGCCGCATGTTCAATAAGTTTGTTTGCTATACATGTCATGTGCCCAACATTACCTATCCTAGGTGGCGTTCTTCCTTCTGCAGGGAGTATCGGCTACAACATTCACTGAAGTTGATTAACTACGGACTAATATTATTCCCTTCAAGCATCATGAACATTTATAAAAACAAAACAAAAAATGATAATTTTAGAAATATGCAAAACAAAAAAACTACCTCCTCTAATCCAATTTACCACAACATAAAGTGCTCTAATCTAAATATCTAACAGAGCCAAGACACAATATACAAATTAGGAATAAGATACCTTAAAAACAACTTCCATCGCATCCGATATATGTCCATATTTGCTTTTATAAAGCACTCAAGTTGATTCTGGCATATATAAGCTTCTAGACTGCAAAAAAACATTAAAAAGATAATATATAATCAGTTAAATATAAATTTACCTATCCCCGAACCCAACATCAATGACTTCTGATCAAGAGTTAGTGTCATCTTCTTTTGTTTCAAAAACTGCATCTAGTCATATAAGCATTCTAAAATAAGTACTTCTGCCACAAATATAAAAGGCCCAAAAAAAGTATCAGCAACATCTACCATAACATCAGATCAACAAAACAACCACACGAAAAACATACCACTAAATGTATTCTAACCATCAACAGTTTGTGCGAAAAAATACTACCAAAACATACCATGTACCTTCACCAACTCATTTATAAAGCAACATACCTTTACTTTTAACAAAAGCCATCTGAAACGAAGAACCAAATACCAACCATTTGTCTCTAACAAAGTATCTCATACCGGTAACATTGAATCGAGGACAGCCTTGCGAGAACTCCTTACCAATATCCACATTCCAAGTTTGACCAGCACTGTCCTTGATGGTCAAATCCATCTTTCGATCCAAGCCATGAGTTTGTGCCCACTTCTTCTTCAAACACTACAAATCAGAATATAAAATTTAATAATAGATACCATTAAATCTGGTTTTCATACAACTAATGACTTCAACTGGATTTACAAAACATAAATTAATATCATGAAAAAATAAATAATAGAAACTTACATAATGTATATTTCCGAAAGACATCTTAATCCAGTCACCACACCCAGCAGAAAGTTTATGCAACGGAAAAGATAAGTATCGTTATTTGCAATTATAATATCAGCAATCACAAAGTATTATATTACCAAAGTGGAGTTTATCATTATGTGTGAAGTAAGAACAAAATTTTTATGATTAAAAACTTGAAAAGGTTCACAATACTATCTTATAATAATAACAACACTATACTAAAAGAGATATATCAATTAAGGATTTATATAATTTAAGAAATGACTACTTAACATATAGATTAAACTTTCAACTAATAACAAATGAGCGGTTAAAAGCACAGTTAAGAGATGCAAAAAATGTAATAAATTGAAATTGAAAACCATAATGAATGTCAAAAACCAACAAAACCATATAAAATGTTAATATCTACCATATGAAAGGCAAAAAACATGACCTAAATGTCATATAACTAATGACTACACCTAACGTAAGGTACAACCAGTTCAACACTCAACACCTGCTCATTTTCATCAAAAGAATAATGAACCCTGTCACGGACGTTAATTCGAGCTGCTTTCATAAACTTCTTCCACCTGGTTAACGCGTATCGAAAACCTCCGTCGGTTTTTCTTTCACGTCTGGTACCGTTAGTAAATTGCTGTGGGGGATCTAGATGCATAAGCCTAACGGTGATATCTTTCAAACCTTCATCAAGTCTAGCCATCCGTGATACAGGATCAGGAATCCTCTGTATTGTTGTAAAAATAAAATTAATAATAAATATCAAACTAAAAGAAGAATGTTTATTAAGTAACAAAAAATTGTAACACTTGTTTTTTAGCGGTTTGTAAAATGATATTAAAACTTACAAAATAACGTTCACAAGCCGTACGAACAAAACGACGAACACCACCAGGTATTTGTTCATCAACTTCATTTTCAGCATCGATAGGTGCAACGTCAGCCTGCAAATTAAATATATAACATGTATTACATTAACATATATAAAATATATATTTAAGTACCAAAATGTAACTTACCTCATCGACATCTACATCAGGAAAATTCATTTCAACACCGTTTTTTCCAAAAAATTTTAAATGGAAAAAATTACCAAAAGCTTTTGTAAATAACAAAAAACAACTAGCCTTCAACTGTAACTGACTGACAATTACGTCAATACCAACGGTAAAACCGACTTTACCATCAGACGTTTCAATGGCAACGTTAAACGTTTTGTTATCTAAAAGTACAGTAGAGATTACATCATTTGATGAATAATCATAATATTTTGGCAGGATACATTCAGGAATGACCTGTGAGAATGATAAAAAAAAAGAAAAAAACAAATTAGTTTTAATATAAGTAAATTAATACATCAACACATTAAGAAAAATAAAAAATAGAATTTATCTTACATAAAAATTAGATGATGGAGGGAGCAGATACGTCCAGAAAGAGCCACGACTAACCCCATCAACGAAATATGCTAATTTAAACGTAGTAGAATCTAGAGGATTAAATACTACCAAACAGCCTTTGGTTAGTCGCAAATGTTCTACAACATTGGACCAACCATGAAAAAAGAATAACTTTCCTTTAGCAGCGCTTAAAGATACATTAAATAATCGGCCATCTTCAATGTGTATAATAACATTTGTAGGGCCTTTACCTACACCCCATAATTTGACCGCAGCGTCATCTGCAATGGACTAATAAAACAAAAAATTGCAAAGTTAATTATAATTACAGTGAAAATATATAAACTATGTAATAATAATAAACTGTATTTAATAATAAGAAAAATAAAAGAACAAAAATAACTTATGTAATCATTTACCAGAATAACTTCATCTGCTACATTCATTAGCCTACAGAACCAGGGTCCTCTGAAACTGATTAAAAAGTTTTGATGTTAATAAAGTGTAACATGTTAATGTTAGTGTGAGAAAAAAAAAACAAAAAACATGAAAAAAAAAAAAACACAGATACTACATATGAAATGTTACATAAACTAACAAAATGAACACAAAATACCTTAATGAACTTTCTGCCATATGAAATACCTAAAAAACAGGTTACATAAACAAACCACATCAGATGAATGATTTAAAAAATTATAAATAACAACATAAAAAACAATGTGAACGACATGTTATAATAACAATCTCTATATAACAAACCTCATCAAAAGTATCTTTTATTCAAAAATCTATATTAAATGGAGGCAACCGATGATATAACTATTATGATACATCATAATAAAAAATCGTGTAGCCAACTAATTTACACTGACAATTAAGAAAATTTAAAACCCCTTAAAATATATAATACTATTATCCTATAATAAAATATAAATAAAGTGACCTCAAAAGTTGATAGATAACATAACATGTGATATAAAAACAAAATCATAACAATTTCCATGACAATCAGCATCAGGATTTGTATAACATAAACTTAATCAATAAATCAGACTAAAAAAACCATATAAACGGAATCATATCAAAATAAAAAATTCATAAAAAAAAGATATTCAATAACAACCGGATTCAGTGTTTCCTATATACATCATAATCTGCATCAAAATCGGTTTTAGGGTTTCGCATAAACATCATATTGTATAAGAAAACCATAACCTAGGGTTTCGTCTAAACTTTATAGAATAAATATACATTATAAATAAAAACTATTCTGAATGAAAATCGGTTTTGGGTTTTGCAGAAACAACGTATTCGTTAACAAAACCATAATCTTAAAACGCAAAAATGAACATATTTTTAAATAGCAATGGGATTTAGGGTTAAATAAACAAAAAAGTAGTTTAAACACATTAAAAAAAGGAGAAACACTTAAATAATTATTAAAGAAGGAATTTAAGAAAAACAACTTACAGATTTGTAGAGGGATATGTGAAATTCAGAAATCGATTCAAGAAGTTCCAAATGTAGATGAAGACGGTGAAGAATGTAAAAGCATCTATATATGTAGATCCACTAAAGAACATCATTGTTATATGGAAACCGATGGTATTCTTGGAAGAAGATTGGGGTGAAGATGAAGAGTTATTTGGAACCATACCTACAAAGGAAGTAACTATATGTTTTAAATAATATAACGACAATCTAATTATAGAAAAAATGTCTAATTAAAGAAACATATTTATAATATCAAATTGATAAATTAAGCATAAAAACATTACCCTGTTTATAGAAAAAAAAAACGTTTTTAAAAAGAAATTAAATTTCATAAATTAAGTAAACTGCAATAAATATGGTCAGAACTACATAAATAAATAAAAATAAAAAACTTAATATTGTTTATAGAAAAAAAGACGTTTTTAAAGCATTGATCTGTTTCTTCCAGTTTCTAGAAAAAAAGACGTTTTCAAACCGGTAGAAACGGAGCTTAAAAACATTAATCTATTTATAGAAAAAAGACGTTTTTAAAAAGAAATTAAAATTATCTTTAAAACAAAATTGAAAAAATGATAACTGAAAAATCAAATTATACTATTTTCCAAAACACTATTATATACTAATAAAAATTCAACTGAATGAACAGTGAATATATTAATTAAATAGTAATTTAGGAAATATAAGAATATGGGGTATGGGGCGGGGTTGTGACGTGGGTTGGGTATAAACGCCCAAGTTACCACCTCGGGTGGGCTTGGGTTTCGGCGTGGCCCCTTAGGCGGGGGTTTCAGCCCGGGCGTTGGGCGGGGCTATCAAGATGACATGGCGTGATCTCATTGGCCAAGATAAGTAGCCGTTTGGGCTAGCCGTTTGCCAACGACTATGTGTTTAAAAAAATCTATGAAATATTAGAATATGTGGTATGGGGCGGGGGTTGTGTCGTGGGTTGGGTACAAACGCCCAAGTCATCACCCCGGGTGAGCTTGGGTTTCGGCGTGGCTCCTTGGGCGGGGGTTTCAGCCCGGGCGTTGGGCGGGGCTATCAAAATGACATGATTGGATCTCATTGGCCAAGACAAGTAGCCATTTGGGTTAGCCGTTTGCCAACAACTATGTGTTTAAAAAAAGATTTAGGAAATATTAGAATATGGGGTATGGGGTATGGGGCGGGGGTTGTGGCGTGGGTTGGGTACAAATGCCCAATTCACCACCCCGTGTGGGTTGGGTTTCGGCGTGGCCCCTTAGGCGGGGGTTTCAGCCCGGGCGTTGAGCGGGGCTATCAAGATGACATTGCGGGATCTCATTGGCCAAGACAAGTAGCCGTTTAGGCTAGCTGTTGGCCAACGGCTATGTGTTTAAAAAAAGATCTAGAAAATATTAGAATATGGGGTATGGGGCGAGGGTTGTGTCGTGGGTTGGGTACAAACGCCCAAGTCAACACCCCGGGTGGGCTTGGGTTTCGGCGTGGCCCCTTGGGCGGGGGTTGTATTTGAGGGTAAAAATCGGTGAATACCGGTGCCGAACCGGTACCGAAAATACGTGACGTTTTAGTTTGAGTTACTTTTTGTTATTTGACATGTTTTGTCATTCTTATAGAACGATTTGGTTTAGCGCGCCGCAACGCGGGCAACGCCTGAAAATGGACCCACCTGATAAGCCCCTCATTGCCCTATACGTATACTTTTTGGTTACTTTTTCACACATCCTATTAATTGTCAATGATTGGGTGTCAGCCAATGATTGTCCAATCATTGGCTCTTTTGTGTGGAATAAATTTGAAGGGTATGGAGGGTTTTCAAGTGGGTGAAATATTAAAAAAATTATATATATTTTTTTTAAATTGTTAAAATAAAAAAAATATAAACATTTATATTTATTATTATTTATTGTTATAAAAGGAAGGTATATAAATGTCATTTTTTATTTAATATATTTAGAAAAATGTAGAAAACGAGTATAAACAAAAAAGGCTTTTATAATTTCATTTTTTATATCATAATTACTAAAAAGAATTTGGTTCTTTTTACAAACTTGATGTCGATAAATTCGCGAGTTTAGAAATTCATTTCGGACAATTGAACTTTCTCGAACTGTTTCTTTTTAAGAACCAAAAATATTTGTGCCAAAATAACAGCTGCGAAGAAGAACAAAAGGCCTTGTACACGTAATGGATCTTGAAGTACTATTTCTGCATCTCCCTGACCAAATCCGCCTACATTAGGATTACTTGTCAACGGTTGATCCAATTTGATAGATTCGCCTTCTGAAACAAGAAGTTCTGGCCCCGGAGGGATAATATCAACCACTTGACGTCCATCCGACGCATCCGCTATGGTTATTTCGTATCCCCCCTTTTCTTTTCGTAGGATTTTGCTTACTATACCTGATGCTGTAGCATTATAAACTGTATTGTTACTTTTGCTCCCGTCAGGATAAATCTGGCCCCTTCCCTTGTTTCCACCTACGTATATAGGATATTTTAAGAAGTGAATGTCTTTCTTAGTAGCGGGGTCCGGGGAAAGAATAGGAAAGGTGATTTCACTATATTTCTGACCAGGAACAGGGCCTATGACAAGAATATTTTTTTGATTGGGGCGATAGCTCTGAAAAGACAAATTACCCATCTTTTCTTTTATCTCGGGGGAAATACGATCGGGAGGGGCTAATTCAAAACCCTCTGGAAAAATAAGAACAGCCCCCACATTCAAACCTCCCTTTTTACCATTAGCAAGAACTTGTTTCAGTTGCGTATCATACGCAGAGCCCTAAAGCCACCGCCACCGTTGTTGGGGCTTCGCTTTGTCCACAACCTACCACCGCCTTCATCCGAACACCATCATCACTGACCCGGCGCCATCTCAGGAGGTTTTCTTAATATGTGGGGTGGCTGGAAACGGACAGTGCTATTGAAGGGGAACAATTGAATTAAAGAATCTGATGATTGCATTGAAAGAGGAACGGCTGAGTTGAAGAAACTGATAATTGATAATGGCATAGAAGGAGAAGGGAACGGGTGTAAAGAGATCGAGATTGAAGAATTGTGTATATCTATTTTGTGTGAGAAGGGCAGAAAGGGAAAATACGGTAAAAAATTTGGCATCTTAAGTTAACCTTTTATATGCCATCTTAAAAAATTGAATGTAAATTACTGTTTTGTACATAGGAGATGCTTTATATATATATATATATATATATATATATATATATATATATATATATATATATATATATATATATAGGGCAAGGATAAATCGAAAACCCACTCCAGTTGACTAAACCCAGAAAACCCATTAATCACCATTGATCAAACTAAATGAATGGGTGAGATTAAGTTTGGGCCATGTCTTTCTTTATTTCCACTTTTCTGTATTATTTAATACATTGATTGTACATTAAAGGGCAATTTAGGAAACATAATTTCATCTCTTTCAAGAAAGACAAAAGTCTCTATATGCACAGAACTTCAGTTGTCTTCTTCATTTCAAAACTTCAAAAACATCAAAACAAATTCTGTAACGTGGGTTGAGTACAAACGCCCAAGTCACCATCCTGGGTGGGCTTGGGTTTCGGCGTAGCCCCTTGGGCAGGGGTTTCAGCCAGGGCGATGGGCGGGGCTATCAAGATGACATGGCAGGATCTCATTGGCCAAGACAAGACAAGTAGCTGTTTGGGCTAGCCGTTGGCCAACGGCTATGTGTTAAAAAAATATCTAGTAAATATTATAATATGGGGTATGGGGCGTAGGTTGTGGCGTGGGTTGGGTACAAATGCCCAAGTCACCACCCCGGGTGGGCTTGGGTTTCGGCGTGGCCCCTTGGGCGGGGGTTTCAGCCCGGGCGTTGGGCGGGGCTATCAAGATGACATGGCGGGATCTCATTGGCCAAGACAAGTAGCCGTTTGGGCTAGCCGTTGGCCAACGGCTATGTGTTAAAAAAGATTTAAGAATTATTAGAATATGGGGTATGGGGCGGGGGTTGTGGCGTGGGTTGGGTATAAACGTCCAAATCACCACCCCGGGTGGGCTTGGGTTTCGGCGTGGCCTCTTGGGCGGGGGTTTTAGCCCGGGCGTTGGGCGGGGCTATCAAGATGACATGGCGGGATCTCATTGGCCAAGACAAGTAGCCGTTTGGGCTAGCCGTTGGCCAACGGCTATGTGTTAAAAAAAAGATCTAGGAAATATTAGAATATGGGCTATGGGGCGTGGGTTGTGGCGTGGGTTGGGTACAAACGCCCAAATCACCACCCCGGGTGGGTTTGGGTTTCGGCGTAGCCTCTTGGGTGGGGGTTTCAGCCCGGGCGTTGCGCTGGGCTATCAAGATGACATGGTGGGATCTCATTGGCCAAGACAAGTAGCCGTTTGGGCTAGCCGTTGGCCAACGGCTATGTGTTTAAAAAAATTTCAATTCACTATAAATACTCACACTTCTATTCATTTTTTACCACAACTACTCCACCTCTTCTATAATGATCTCTATCTTATTTTTAAAAAAAAATTCTCATCCAACCACAATACGAAAAAATGAAAGTATGATAAAAAACTGAGAGTAGGGAGGAATATCCTTACAGAGTACTCCAACAGCCAAAGAGTTCAAGGAAGTCTTGCAATGCATTTCAAGTGAACCCAACGGCGTGATCACAGTCCACCACTGCTATTTATAAGATAAGGCATAAGGCATACTACATATATCAAAAAAAAAAACAATATCAATTAAAATAAATTAAATAAATTATTAATTAAAAAAACCATAACACAAAAAACATTCAGAATATATTATTAATTAAAAAATCTGAACAGAAAGCATAAATATAAAATTATATATCATAAACTTTAAAAAAAATAATATGGTGGGATTAAAAGTATAAGATTTAACTAACCTCTGTTGCTTGACGAATGGTGGGATTCCGCTCGTTATGACGGAGTTAGGGATTCACATGAAAAAAAAATCAACAAAAATTAGTAACTGCGATAAATATGGTCGGATCTACAGAAATCAATAAAAATAAAAAACTTTATTTTTTTTGAAACAAAAATCAACAAAAACCTCTGATCAACAAAGAACAATAACTTAGACAACATCACTGACAGCTCGACAACATTACGTACACTCCATCAGCAAAACCATTGACTATTACAGACCCTATGAAAGAAAAAGTACAAAGGAATTAAACACCTAATAGGCTACAAACAACAGTAACATCAACAAATAACAATACATGAACAAAGATTTTAATACCCTAAAACACAGAAAAAAAAAAACCAAACATTAAAATGGACAATTAGAGACCATGAAAAAGAAACTGTACAAATGAGTTAAAACCCTAATCGGCTATGAAAATCAGTAACATCAACAACTCACAATAAATGGACAAAGACTTTAAAACCAAAAAACACACAAAAAAAAATTGTTCAACATCAACCACATACACAACTCTAAGAAACGAACAATCTAACAAAACCATTGAAACTGAAAATCAAATAAAAGAAAACGAAATAGTATATAACTGATGGGTTTATCGGAATCAAGCATGAATACCGTCGATGAATACCAGCACGGTAAGGCTCAAACAAAGGTCTCAAGCTATCATGGCTGCACCATAGGTTGCAAGCATATAAAAATGCACCTGCCATCCTCTATGATGCCACGTCAAACAATGATCAGACCTAGAACATCATCGCCAACTAAAATAGCGAAGGCAACAGTCAACGGTTTAATCAGGTTAAGAGAAAAAGAAAGGACCAAGCCAGAAGCCACCAAAGCTGCAATAGGGGTTGTAGGTGCTAACCTGCCATCCTCCATATCTGTCATGCCATGGCGACATATTGGCTTTATTTTGTTCAACATCAACCACATACACATCTCTAAGAAACGAACAATCTAGCAAATACATTGAAACTGAAAATCAAATCAAAGAAAACGAAATAGTATATAACTGATGTGTTTATCGGAATCAAGATTGAATACCGTCGATGAATACCAGCACGGTAAGGCTCAGACAAAGGTCTCAAGCTATCATGGCTGCACCATAGGTTGCAAGCATATAAAAATGCACCTGCCATCCTCTATGATCCAACGTCAAACAATGATCTGACCTACAACATCATCGCCAACTAAAATAGCAAAGGCAACAGTCAACAGATTAATCAGGTTAAGAGAAAACGAAAGGACCAAGCCAGAAGCCACCAAGGCTGCAATAGGGGTTGTAGGTGCTTGCACCTGCCATCCTCCATATCTGCCACGCCATGGCGACAGAGTGGCTTTATTTTGATAACTCATCACAACCTCCGTGTAACAACCGTCCATTTAAACCAACCATAGCCAAACAGATTTTTCCGATTAAAGCCTTCAATAACCTTTTAGATCCTCCCAAATCTTAAAATCTGCATATTCGGAACCAGAGCAAAAGTTAAACCTGATCTAATAACTTGTAATGCACATTTTATTTTTTAAAACCGCGTTTAACACGAGACCAGCCAGTGATGTGATCCTTCATGTTCACAACCTCCAAAAACTGGCCATAGCTACTGAAATACTCTTTTAGACGCACTTCATTTGTCTCCCATTATATCCCACAAATAAACAACTTGCCCATATCAGATTGCATTTTGTAAACCCCAAATTAAACCAGAATTACAAACAATATTCACGTTTCATTCAGTTCAAATGTGGATCAAGATAATCAACATTATTAAACCGATATACCCCTGATTATAATTTGTGACATAGATTTAGAGATTATCGAATCAAAGAAAATGAAATCTTATGTAACTGATGGGGTTATCGGAATGAAGCATGAATAACGTCGATGAAGAAAGTTAACTAAAAAGATTGGTTATACCTCTTCACAAAATCACCGATTTGATGCGGCCGATGTGATTTCCGGCAAAATTAGCCATATGAAAACATATAATCGATCATGAAATACTATAATTAGATAGTACCGTAGACGATCTGACTTCAAATCCGATGAGTCTTGAACAAAATTATTGGATCGATTATAGTTCCTGTGTTCGCCGTCTTCGTTCAGAGAGGTAAAAGAGAAAGAGTCCGATTTAGGGTTTTGAGAGGAGAGAGAAGGTTTAAGCGTAAATGAGAAGCCTTGGTTCAATCCTCAACTATGAGGTGTGCCACATAGATGCTGACATGGCCTGCTGAGTTGGCTTGCACCATTGGGTGACATGTGTCCCCCAATAGTTTGCTTTATTATATATAGAGAATAGACATGCATTAAAAAAATAATAGTCTTGTTTATAAATTTAAATTTGTTAGTTTTAACAATCTAAATTATTCAAATATTATTTTCTTTAAATTTCTTAAAAAAAATAAATTTACAAATCTATAAGTTCAATGTTTCCATTCCAATGGTTATATTTCCCTCTAAAAGGTTAAGTTTTTAAATTTCAAATTTTAAACCACTTTATTGTCACCATAAATATATAATAATTTACTTTCCATCAATAATTCTTCCCAATTTTTATCTTCCAACTTTTCTCTCATTTTTTTTTTCTAATTCTCACACAAACATGAGTTCGGATGATAACGAAAGTCCACTTATCACACCTACCACTTCGCCATTTATAGATTTCGTCAATATGACACTTGAAGAACTTATGTCTAATGATGTGGAAAACATGTATGTTGAAATAAGACTAAATTGTAGAAATCAACCTTTATGTTATACCTAAACCATACTTCATACCTTTTACTATGAAATCGGCAAAAAACAACCTTTATGTTCATGTTTTGCTACAAAGTATAACATTTAACACAAACGATGTTAGTTTTCTTGGTTAACTGCCCTCACATGCATTGCATGTGAGGGTATTACTGTCATTTCCCATTTCTCATGTGCGTTCACTCAGACCGTGTAATACACAGGATTATAACCTAGTAAATAATATAGACAAATCGTAAACTTTGTTTATAAATATAAAAATGTTTTACCTGATAAAGTAATAACAAATATTTTCTTTCTTCTACATCTTTTTTATATTTTGTTTACTAAGGTATGATAATTGTAAGTGGTAGATAAAATAAGAAGTCAAATTTACATGAAAATTACGCAATAAATCTAAAATTGGTACAGATTAAGATTCGACTTATTTTATTGTTATTAAATAGATAAAATGTATTATTAAATATTATTCTAAAATACATTTTTAAACCATTTTTATATTAATTTATTATGTTAAGGAAGTATAAGAAATTGTCTCGTGACATTTAGTGGAGTCTTTTATTATAATTTAGATTATATTAATTAATTAAAAAAAGCACTTTTTATTATATTAATTAATTAATAAAAAATAACTCTAAGCTTTTTTTTGAAAAAGGTGGAATTTTATAAATATTAAGCAAGGAGCTTTAGAAGTACAGTACAAGAATTAAATCAGAATTATAAGAAACTAAATAAGAAGTTCAAGCTACAAGGGGAAATCCAAGAACTTGAAACCTCTCCCCTTCTCTCAAGTTATATCAGAAAGTCCAGCCCAAGATTTCACCCACAGAAATGAGTGCGCTTTGATGTCGCCGATCAATTTAGTAATTTGAGGAGATTTGTGCTTGAAGATTGTCACACTCCAACCGATGGCGGAAACATCAGGGTGAGACGAAATAGATTGCTCATTACTCATAACACTAAATTGTGACAAGTATTTAAATAATAAATTTCATTTCATTGCTAAAAGAATCAATTACATTGTTTGAAATTGAATACAACAAGTTGAAACAAATGAATTACAATACAACAAGTATCTGAAGTTTAAAATGCGTTTCTAGGCATCCTACTAAGTTCCATGCATCATCTTCATCATCAAAATCCTGCAACATGTTTTAAAGTATAGTTCAATACAAAAGTATTGGCGAGTATACAAATTTTGGAATACTAGCATATAGGTATAAAAGGTTGTCTCAAATCCAACATGGCAATTCATATACAAAGTTGCAGCTAGCATGCATAACTATAGGCCAAACCAAAGTGTCCACAGAATAATGTGCATCCCTCGTCACCGAAGTGAACGAGACCGTAATGTATAATGTGCATCTCTCGACACCGAAGTAATCGAGACCGTAAAGCATGTTAACTTAATAATACCCCGTCAGGTAGTGTGCTACTTCTACAGCGCTATAATTGTTAAGGTGGGCTAGCAAAGTTAATGGCAAATAGAGTGCATGAAGGTATTCTAGCATAAGCTGTCACACCCTCAAATTACCACTTAGGGAGTGTCCCTGTTAGGCGTGTGACGACTAGCAATGAGCCACCAATTACATTGAATCACAAGATTAAAATGAAGTTCCATTGTTTAATAATACTGAAATCCCAAACATAAATTATCCAAAACCATAAGTTCAGCGGAAGCGTAAAGATATCATACGTAAATACTAAACGATCATAATAAATAAGTGTTTGATAATTAAGTCCTCAGCATGACCATGACCACTCCTGCTCTCCAGCCAACAAGCTCCTGTTCCAATCACCTAATGACCTGCGAGCATGTAACAAGTGTATCAGACAACGCTGGCGAGTTCACAGTTTGAAAAAAACGTTTGTTACCAGTTGTATGTAAAACAGTTGAATAACCAATGCAAGTAATATTGTTAATATCTCAATTCCGAACAAGACGGCTCCTGAAATACATGACTGCCCTTCCCACGTACTCCTATCTAGTACTGGGCCACGACTGGGTCATTAGTTCACATCCGTCCTCTCTAGGAGCGGTGCGAGGGTGCCAAACCTAAGTAGCGCTACCAACTAATACCCGTTACCCTCCAGGTAACCTAATAAGGGACTTACAAAAATGATAGGTGAGAATATTAACCAATATACCCGTTTTTACCCAAACCACTGACTGTCCCCAACCACTGGGACGCATGCTCGAATGTAGTGAACTCACCTTGGTTTTGCTCGGTAAGGTTATTTACTCGTTTAACGGTTTGATCAACCACGCCCTAAAAGGGTTATCGATACAGTTAGTCACGACTAATCCATGTACTCATGATTTACACCAAACATGTATATTGCTCACATAACGCGCACATATAATCTAACTTACAACAGTATGCATGTTATACACATGTAAACACAATTTACTAATCAGTTCATCAACAAATTCATCACCTTACATTCATGAATATAGCATACTGGGTAATTTATCATTAACATGAAGCCAAGTCATACATGACACTTATATAAGTTTTATGATCATGGTAACTACTAAACCAACTAACAGTTCCTCTAATAATCCCAAACAATAATTCGAGCATTCTTAAATCATGTCATCATGTTCAATACCTATGTTATCATCAGCATCATCAATTATCATTATACTATTTGATAATATAAACAAAAAAAGAAAGAGAATTATCATTCAATCAGTACCAACAACTATTATTGGGCCGATATACTAAAGATATTGAACCTCACTTTGACTTTATCCCAACTATAAGCTGCCATCCATACACACCAATCACATGCTACAAACAATTCCCATGCAACATGAAATGAATGGCCGACAATTACACTCCTAGACATAACACCATTGGACCGATTTACTTTCTTTCTTCTTTTTTTTTTATTGCTGAAACTCCTAATATAGGCTACCCATAATCATGCACAACAATAAATCCAACCCCCCAACCGATCACCCTTTGCGCACAAACTGGATATCAGATCATAATCACAAGATACTATCCTATTAATAATTTACAGCCTAATATGGTTCTTATGGTGGTGAGCGACAGCCCACACCAGTGTTCCGCAACCGGGTTTGCAGCCCACATCGAACCCAGCGAAATCCTTGCATCAGTTTTGCATAGTTGAATCAATCCCGCTTTCGTATCATAGCAAGCATTCCTTTGACAATTTAGATGATAGTATTATAATGCTAATTCACACAATCATGTTTACACCAAACTAATATCATAAACAGCATTACTACGATCACATTTTATTTTGCATTGAACACTTATCATCAAGAACTACCGTTATTCGCACTAATCCAAATACATATCGTTGTCACAAAAGTCAGAATTTCATATCGTTAACGCGTAGGATTATCATACACAAACGTATCATGCATCGTATCACGTATATCACAGATTTGTTACTCACATCGCTTACATATACATGCAGTCCTATAAAGCATAATCGTACGTGACTAGATCGAGTAATTGAGAGTTAAACAAATATGACATCACTAACCACACGGAGTTGCTGGAACGATAACTCGGATGAGAGGGGAAAAGGGTTTAGCCGGAAGGGGCGATGCTTGAAGGATGCCTGCTGCCGTCGCACATACAAGGGGAAAAGTAGGGTTTTGTGATGTGATGTTTTCTTATCTTCCACTATGTTTGGGGAACATGCGTATTTGTAACTACAAAGAGTAAACAATTCACATGGGCCGATTACCTAGTTGTTTACTATTGCTAGAGTGGGCCAAGTCATGTGGGCCGGATTATTAGTGTGGAGTTTAACACATTTAGAAGAATTATAATAGCACCTAGCATAAACGAGTTTAACACATTTACACTTATGAACGAAGAATAGTAAGGATCAGAATTACGAAACTAACCTTGGAAGTTCGGGTTGTCACATCATCCCCAACTTGAAAGAAATTTCGTCCCGAAATTTGACAAGTAAACACGACAGGATGAAGTGAGAATTCAAGATTGTTGTGGATTTTGCTCAGGTGTGACATCATCCCCAACTTGAAGGGGAATCTCGCCCCGAGATTCACCAGTTTTGCTTGACTCTGCTTTGTCTTTGGGAAAGAGGTGAGGGTACTTTAGTTTCATCTGATCCTCGCGCTCCCATGTGAACTCCGGTCCACGTCTTGAGTTCCAACGAACCCTAACGATGGGAATACGACTGTGTTTACGCACTTTGACCTCACGGTCCATGATCTCGATGGGTTCTTCAATAAACTGCAGCTTGTCGTCGATCTTTAACTCTTGAAAAGGTACCGCTAATGGGTCGTCAGCATAACACTTCTTTAACTGCGATACATGAAATACGTCGTGAACATTACCCAACTCAGTAGGTAACTCCAACCTATAAGCCACCTTACCGATACGCTCCAGAACCTTAAACGGCCCAACATAACGTGGGTTCAGCTTGCCACGTTTCCCAAAGCGTACAACCCCTTTCCACGGTGAGACTTTCAGCATGACTTGGTCATTCACTTCAAACACTACCTCTTTGGCACGCTTGTCCGCATAGGCCTTCTGACGGTCACGAGCAGCTGCCATACGTTCTCTGATTTTCACGATCATATCTGAAGTTTCGAGTACCATCTCAGGACCTGTGATCTGACTATCACCCACCTCAGCCCAACAGAGAGGTGAACGACACTTCCTCCCATACAGTGCCTCAAATGGTGCCGCTTTGATACTAGTGTGGTAGCTGTTATTGTAGGAAAACTCTACCAACGGCAAATGCTTCTCCCATCCTTTCCCAAAATCAATAACGCATGCCCGCAGCATATCCTCTAGCGTCTGAATAGTGCGTTCACTCTGACCATCCGTTTGTGGGTGATAGGCCGTGCTCATATCGAGACGTGAGCCGAACGACTTATGCATAGCCTGCCATAACTCCGAAGTAAAACGAGGATCTCGATCAGAAATAATAGAAGTCGGCACCCCGTGCCTAGAAACCACCTCTTTAAGGTACACTGCTGCGAGCTGCGAATACTTATCTGTCTCCTTGATCGCTAGGAAGTGTGCTGACTTTGTGAGACGGTCGACAATCACCCATATAGTATCGTTCCCAGCCTGTGTTCTAGGTAACCCCGTAACAAAATCCATAGCGATCTGTTCCCATTTCCACATGGGTATCTCTGGCTGCTGAAGTAGACCCGAAGGTTTCTGGTACTCTGCTTTGACCCTAGCACAAGTCAAGCACTTACTCACGTATGTTGCGATGATAGCTTTCATGTTCGGCCACCAATACAAAACCTTGAGGTCCTGATACATCTTATCGGACCCTGGATGAATAGAATATCGTGACTTGTGTGCTTCGTCCATCACAAGCTCTCGAAGATCACCAAATGAAGGAACCCATATTCGGTCCATGAAGTAGTAGATATCGTCAGACCGTCGCTCGAACTTCTTCTTGTGTAGACCTCGTAATCCTTCAGCTTCGATATTTTCTTCCTTTAATGCTTCAATCTGAGCTGAACGAATCCGAGCAGGTAAATCAGAGTGAATAGTAAGCTGTAGGGCACGAATACGCTTCGGTTTTGGTTCCTTGCGGCTAAGAGCATCCGCTACAACGTTAGCTTTACCCGGGTGGTACTTGATGGCACACTCGTAATCATTGAACAACTCCACCCAACGACGCTGACGCATATTCAATTCTCTCTGGTCGAAGATATGCTGAAGGCTCTTGTGATCAGTATAGATGGTGCATTTCGTACCGTACAGATAATGCCTCCAAATCTTCAGTGCAAAGACCACTGCTCCTAACTCCAAATCGTGTGTCGTGTAGTTTTTCTCGTGTACTTTCAACTGACGAGAAGCATAAGCTATCACCTTCTCGCGTTGCATCAACACGCAACCGAGACCCTGAATCGAAGCATCACAATAAACCACAAAATCCTCGGTACCATCTGGTAGAGATAGAATTGGCGCGCTGCATAATTTTTGTTTCAAAAGCTGGAAAGCATCCTCCTGTTTCGTTCCCCAAGAGTAAACTACCTTCTTCTGTGTTAATGAGGTGAGTGGCTGAGCAATCTTCGAGAAGTTCTGAATAAAACGACGATAATACCCTGCTAGACCGAGAAATTGCCGCACCTCTAAAGGATTCCTTGGTGCCGCCCAATTTCTAATGGCGTCGATCTTGGCAGGATCCACATGTATGCCCATCTCATTAACTACATGCCCCAGAAAATGTACCTCCCGTATCCAGAAATCACACTTAGAAAATTTCGCGTACAACTGTTCCCTCCTCAGGAGTTCTAGGATAAGGCGTAGATGCCGCTCATGATCCTCCTTGTTCTTGGAATAAATTAGGATGTCGTCGATAAAAACGATAACGAAGTCGTCAAGGTATGGCTTGCACACGCGGTTCATGAGATCCATGAAGACCGCTGGTGCGTTGGTCAACCCGAATGGCATAACCAAGAACTCATAGTGACCGTATCGCGTCCGAAACGCTGTTTTGGGAACGTCTTCCTCTCTGACTCGTACCTGATGATATCCC
This sequence comes from Helianthus annuus, assembly GCF_002127325.2. Lineage (NCBI taxonomy): Eukaryota > Viridiplantae > Streptophyta > Magnoliopsida > Asterales > Asteraceae > Helianthus > Helianthus annuus. The sequence continues at coordinate 38,417,098 of NC_035442.2, forward strand.
GACCTTAAGTCGATTTTTGAATAAAAACTTGACCCTTGCAGCTGGTCAAACAAGTCGTCAATACGAGGCAAAGGATAACGGTTTTTAACCGTCACCTTGTTGAGCTCGCGATAATCTATACACATCCGGAAAGACCCATCCTTCTTCTTCACAAATAGGACTGGGGCTCCCCAAGGGGAAGAGCTAGGTCGGATGAAACCCCTATCCAACAGCTCTTGGAGTTGATTTGACAATTCCTGCAACTCCCCTGGCGCAAGACGGTATGGCGCACGAGCAACCGGGGCTGCCGCTGGGGCGAGGTCGATCTGGAATTCCACCTGACGATGTGGAGGTAAACCAGGGAGTTCCTCAGGAAATACGTCAGGATATTCACGAACAACTGGAAGATCTTCAATCTTCCTTTCATCAGACTGTGAATCAGTGACAAGAGCGAAAATAACAGGATAGCCCTTACGCAGATACTTCTGAGCCTTCATTGCTGAAACAATCCTAGCTGGGGTCCCACTGCGATGACCCTGAACTGATAAAGACTCTCCGTTAGGGAGAGGGACACGTACGATCTTCTCCTTACAGAGAATCTCCGCCTGATACTTGGACAACCAGTCCATACCGATAATCACGTCGAAGCTTCCAAGAGTAATGGGAAGTAGGTCAATGTCGAATACTTGACCCAGAAGATCGAGTTTACACCCAACTAGGACATGCGAAGCTTCGATTGTTTTACCATTTGCTATCTCTACAATGTGTTTCATTACGAGAGGTGTAGGACTTAACCCTAACTGAGAACTGAACCCAAAAGACACGTAACTCCAATCGGCACCAGAGTCAAATAAAATAGAAGCAAACACACCGTTTACTGAAAACGTACCAGTAACTACGTTGCCGTCGTTCCTCGCTTCCCCTGCTCCCAACACAAACCCGCGCCCACGCGCAACATTACCCCCATTGTTCCCAGCATTATTGTTCCCGTTGTTACCCCCTGTGTTCTGCTTCAGCTGAGGGCAGTCTCGCTTGAAGTGCCCCTCAGCCCCACACTGAAAACACCCTTTTTGAGTACCCTGGTTCTGCTGAGTCTGTTGTCTACCCGACTGCTGTGATGGCTGCTGCTGAGCTGGGAGTGTGGCCCTACAATCCCTAGCCACATGCCCTGATCGGTTACACCGATGACAAACCCGAGCACACTGTCCCTTGTGATGATAGTTACACTTGTTGCACAAAGGTAGTTTCCCCGCATATGATCCCTGCCCTGGCTTGTTACTCTGGTTTTGATTCACTGATGATGACTGACTGAAACTACGGTTGCTGCCAGTATCCGTCTTCTTCTGAGGCTGTGCAGAGTTGGACCCCTTATCCATATCGTTCCACTTACGCTTGCCATCAGTAGCAGGTGCAGTGGAAGTAGTAGCGGCTGTAGCAGTGCTGGAAATACGTGGTGGCAGTGAGTTGCTTTCCACCTCCTGATCAACGATCTTGTGAGCCAAGCGAACAATCTGAGTTAAATTATTGAGGTTTGCTGCCGTAACCAAACCCTTCACCCGTGGAGGTAACCCCTTGATGAACAACTCAATTCTTCGAGGCATAGGTCGAGACAGATTCGGACACAAGTCAGCCAACTCATACAACCGCTTCACATATGCTTCAATCTCAGACCCCACCATTTTCAGATCATAGTACTCATTTTCTAACTTCTGTATTTCATCACGAGGGCAATATTCCTCCCTCATCAACTCTTTAAAGTCGTCCCACGTAGTGGCGTTCGCCGCCTCGATGCCTAACAGCTGAACCTGGGCATTCCACCAGGTCAAGGCACCATCTTCGAGTGTGCCCGCAGCAAATTTCACTCTGTCCCCAACCGGGCAGTTACACATCGCGAATACGGACTCTGCCTTTTCGAACCAGCGCAAGAGTCCTACAGCCCCTTCAGTCCCACTGAAGGTCTGCGGCTTACAATCCATGAAGGTTTTAAACGTGCAAACAGGCGGTTGGTGCGGATTCTGTTGCACCTGTTGACCTATTAAAGAAAAACATAAAACAAACGGGTAAGACTCAAGCATGCGACTCAAGGATAAAGAAGGTTTGGTACCCATCGTACCAGCCTGATAAGCCGCTAAGGCTTCAGCCACGCGAGTGTTAATAAGATCGGTTAACTCAGCCTGGGTCATAGCTATATGGCCACGTCCACCACCGCGGCCTCCACCATGTCCACCTCGACGACCTCCACCACGTCCATTCATGATTCTATAAAGATGTGAAAAAGAACGGATTAACAGACAGGTTCAAGTAGATGTCAAGTATTGCTATGGTATTCACAGTTTTTGACGTTCTAATACAAGATTGACTAACAACGCAGAATTCCTTTTTCACACTAGTCGAGATTTACTGGGACTCACATGCACCCCACGTTGTTATTATGTGTGCACCCATAATAATAACCCAATTTGCATGTTTATCTCAGTTCCTCCCAACTCATGTTAAAAGGTTTCCCCCAAATTCAAGCAGCATGATCAATGGCATCACATCATAGAGTATGTATGTTCAAGAAGAGTCCTACTCTTAAAACACGTAGCATAGACCGATAGCATGTGAGTTCGTATTGCAGTGTCATGTGTGCGGTTGAGTGTGATACTAATAATGAGTATGTACTAAGTATGCTATGCAATAGTAAATAAGAGACGAACCTTGCTGTCTGGAGCTGAGTGTCATGGTCAATGTCGGATCAGTTCAGTTATAGTCTGGTTTTGTAAAACATTTTAAAACCAAATTCACTATAACCAGTGGCTCTGATACCAAACTGTCACACCCTCAAATTACCACCTAGGGAGTGTCCCTGTTAGGCGTGTGACGACTAGCAATAAGCCACCAATTACATTGAATCACAAGATTAAAATGAAGTTCCATTGTTTAATAATACTGAAATCCCAAACATAAATTATCCAAAACCATAAGTTCAGCGGAAGCGTAAAGATATCATACGTAAATACTAAACGATCATAATAAATAAGTGTTTGATAATTAAGTCCTCAGCATGACTATGACCACTCCTGCTCTCCAGCCAACAAGCTCCTGTTCCAATCACCTAATGACCTGCGAGCATGTAACAAGTGTATCAGACAACGCTGGCGAGTTCACAGTTTGAAAAAAACGTTTGTTACCAGTTGTATGTAAAACAGTTGAATAACCAATGCAAGTAATATTGTTAATATCTCAATTCCGAACAAGACGGCTCCTGAAATACATGACTGCCCTTCCCACGTACTCCTATCTAGTACTGGGCCACGACTGGGTCATTAGTTCACATCCGTCCTCTCTAGGAGCGGTGCGAGGGTGCCAAACCTAAGTAGCGCTACCAACTAATACCCGTTACCCTCCAGGTAACCTAATAAGGGACTTACAAAAATGATAGGTGAGAATATTAACCAATATACCCGTTTTTACCCAAACCACTGACTGTCCCCAACCACTGGGACGCATGCTCGAATGTAGTGAACTCACCTTGGTTTTGCTCGGTAAGGTTATTTACTCGTTTAACGGTTTGATCAACCACGCCCTAAAAGGGTTATCGATACAGTTAGTCACGACTAATCCATGTACTCATGATTTACACCAAACATGTATATTGCTCACATAACGCGCACATATAATCTAACTTACAACAGTATGCATGTTATACACATGTAAACACAATTTACTAATCAGTTCATCAACAAATTCATCACCTTACATTCATGAATATAGCATACTGGGTAATTTATCATTAACATGAAGCCAAGTCATACATGACACTTATATAAGTTTTATGATCATGGTAACTACTAAACCAACTAACAGTTCCTCTAATAATCCCAAACAATAATTCGAGCATTCTTAAATCATGTCATCATGTTCAATACCTATGTTATCATCAGCATCATCAATTATCATTATACTATTTGATAATATAAACAAAAAAAGAAAGAGAATTATCATTCAATCAGTACCAACAACTATTATTGGGCCGATATACTAAAGATATTGAACCTCACTTTGACTTTATCCCAACTATAAGCTGCCATCCATACACACCAATCACATGCTACAAACAATTCCCATGCAACATGAAATGAATGGCCGACAATTACACTCCTAGACATAACACCATTGGACCGATTTACTTTCTTTCTTCTTTTTTTTTTTTTATTGCTGAAACTCCTAATATAGGCTACCCATAATCATGCACAACAATAAATCCAACCCCCCAACCGATCACCCTTTGCGCACAAACTGGATATCAGATCATAATCACAAGATACTATCCTATTAATAATTTACAGCCTAATATGGTTCTTATGGTGGTGAGCGACAGCCCACACCAGTGTTCCGCAACCGGGTTTGCAGCCCACATCGAACCCAGCGAAATCCTTGCATCAGTTTCGCATAGTTGAATCAATCCCGCTTTCGTATCATAGCAAGCATTCCTTTGACAATTTAGATGATAGTATTATAATGCTAATTCACACAATCATGTTTACACCAAACTAATATCATAAACAGCATTACTACGATCACATTTTATTTTGCATTGAACACTTATCATCAAGAACTACCGTTATTCGCACTAATCCAAATACATATCGTTGTCACAAAAGTCAGAATTTCATATCGTTAACGCGTAGGATTATCATACACAAACGTATCATGCATCGTATCACGTATATCACAGATTTGTTACTCACATCGCTTACATATACATGCAGTCCTATAAAGCATAATCGTACGTGACTAGATCGAGTAATTGAGAGTTAAACAAATATGACATCACTAACCACACGGAGTTGCTGGAACGATAACTCGGATGAGAGGGGAAAAGGGTTTAGCCGGAAGGGGCGATGCTTGAAGGATGCCTGCTGCCGTCGCACATACAAGGGGAAAAGTAGGGTTTTGTGATGTGATGTTTTCTTATCTTCCACTATGTTTGGGGAACATGCGTATTTGTAACTACAAAGAGTAAACAATTCACATGGGCCGATTACCTAGTTGTTTACTATTGCTAGAGTGGGCCAAGTCATGTGGGCCGGATTATTAGTGTGGAGTTTAACACATTTAGAAGAATTATAATAGCACCTAGCATAAACGAGTTTAACACATTTACACTTATGAACGAAGAATAGTAAGGATCAGAATTACGAAACTAACCTTGGAAGTTTGGGTTGTCACATAAGCAACCTAAGCATAACAAATAGCATGTTCGGCGGATTGAGTGATTGAATGTGTTTGATTGTGTGTATTGTGAATTTGATAGTTGAAATTGTGTGTATTGTGAATTTGATAGTTGAAACATGGTACACCCAAAAGTGCATTAAAGCGTAAAAAAGGGTTAAGTATACTCACGGTTTGCAAATAAATTTCCACTTAGCAAGTTTGAGGAGTCTTGAGTTGTTGGAACACCGAAGTTATCAATTTTGGTTCTTGAACTTTTTGCCCAAAGTTGAAAATCTTGGAGATTGGAGAGAGTTTGGAAGTAATTTGGAGGTGGTGCAAGAGTTTGGAAGGTGTTAGGGTTGGTATTTATAAGAGGGTTAAGTAGTTGGGGTTTAAATGAAGATGGTTGGGAGTTAGGACATTAAAGAAAGTGGTTGGGGAGATGAAAATTTTCATTTTTAGTCCTTGCACTTGTGTTGTTGGTTATTTTTAATGTATTTCATATATATTTAACATGTAATTAAGCATGAATTAAGTATAAAAGTATAACTCAAGCATTGTGAATATATAATTAAGTATTTGCATGTATAAAATGAATAAAATCACATATTTACGACTTATTGTTAATAAAACCAGTATGTGTTTGCGCGTGAGATGCATGTATATAAAACAAGTATGTATCTTGAATATAAAATGAATATGCATAATCAAGGGATGAATTTTCATAAAATGATCAAGTTTTTATTACGATCGACGTTGCGAATTACAAAGTTGGAAGTGAAATACGAATACGATACGGATATAAGTTTCCAAAAATAGGAATATAAATAATCTTTCTAAATAAGGAAGGTTTCAAAAAGCGAAGCGTTACAGTCTCCCATCCTTTAGGAAATTTCTTCCCGAAATTTATTCAAGAGGAAGACTTTGGAAAAACATTTCGGCTAAAATAGTTGACTAGAATCGAGATTTTGAAGTTTGAAGTGTGTGGAAAATGTATGAAATTTTGAGGAACGAAAAGGACAGGTTTGTAAAAGTAGTTCGTTTGACTAAGGTGATTTGAGGCACCCATCGTAGGTATGAGTAAAACGTGCATGTGTGTGTATTAGGGTAAGTGAGTTTGAGCAAGTTTGAATAAATCGACGGGGGAGTATAAAAAAGTTACCTGAGATAAAAAGTTATTGAATAAAATAGGATGTATTTTGACGAAAAGTGTGGCCCACATCGTAGGTCGTAAGAAAGTTTTGTCGGTTTTAAGGAGCATTTGTAAAATCATATGTTTGTAGAAAATTGTTTATTTGTGAGAAACGAGAAAGTTAGGTATTTATCAAAAGTTTTTGGGGTAATGAGCTGACTAAATATGTTTGTGCGTAAATAAGAATGGAAGATGGTCCTAGAAAGCAAGGAAGTATTTTAGGGTTAGAATGTTAAATCGATTTGTTGTAAATAAGGTTTGTATAAAATGTCAAAAGAATATTTGGGAATAACCGTGGTATGAGTGGGAACGAGTGATTCGGTAGATGAATGTAAGAGTAGAAATGGTATGATTATTGGATATAAAATGAATACGAGGCGTTAAGGATGAGGTTTTGTCATGGATAATCGGATATCGCGGGTTCAGCAGTGCGTTTGTGAGTCATTAAATTTTGTGTATTCATGTTTAGATAAGGTCTGGGAAAAACACCGAATTTCTCATGGCATGTTTTATGAAAGTTTGGTAATATGGTGAAAACACTTGTATATAGGAAGTACCAGCGGCGTATCCATCATGTTTTAACCATGTTACGTCCATTTCGTTATTCGGTGTCATTTTACGTTCCCTGTCTTACCATACATAGTAGAACACCCTATGGTTTTCATGCGCCTACCACTATAATCCCGTGTGCACCCACGATTATACTGGTCGTCGCATGATTCGCATAGTTTGTACTAGTTGTGTATGAGTGTAAGACCATGATACATAATATCTTAAAAACGACGCAGCGGAATTACGAGCCTTAAAATTTCCTTTCTTTATTAACGACATTACTTATGTGAAGGCTAAATTACAAAATGTCATATGTTTCATAAAAGGAATTCACAACATTCACACTTACATTAGTACTTCAAGGCGTTACATAGTTCAAAGTATGTGACTGTTCTTCCGTATAATCCTTGCTCTTTGACTCGATCTACGCCCGCTTATCTTCATTGGTGGTAGAGGAAATCCGCATGATACCTGTGGACATCATACACAACTTAGCCGTTAGTCATTAACACACCTTACAACATTATTCTATATCGTATAACAATCCACAATGTAAACTTGGATTCATTCAAGCATTCTTTTAAATTCTCTTAATCTAAGTCCGGCTTCAATTCCTCATGAACCCAACGATCTCATACCTGCATCACATTCCAAACTCAAGACATAATCATTAGTAAACGTCAATATCCAGACGTCTTGAAACCATTCCTACGTACACTCATAGCATTTCACATTCCTACATGCTTACATTTCTACCTACGTACATACAATCATATACACCTATATACATGCATGCATTCATACACGCATACATACATACGAGCTCTTGCCTACCACTTCTATTCATATATACTTATACTAACATGTCATATTCACAACTTTCCATAATATAGGAGTTATACATATCGACCTACATACTTACTTGTTCCTAAACCTGTTTACTTATAGATTTCCTTCACTAACACGAAGGTAAATCCATATTTTTACTATCCGGACACATAACATTTACTTATAATCAAAACCATCTTGAACATTAGTTATGAGGCCTCGAAAACTAATTAAAACAGGTCCCATGACCAAAACAAAAAAAATCAAACAATTTGCCAACAACAAGGTCTCTCGCGGGCCGCGAGAGCCTTGGCTGACTTCCTCGCGGAGCGCGACAGCCTCCACTGTAAGCTACGGTGACTACCGTAGCTTACGGTGGTCCTCAAATGCCTACGGTGCTTTTACACTGCCTTACGGTGGAAAAGGGGTGTTTAGTACCCACCGTAGCCTACGGTGGGCACTGTAAGCTATGGTGGTGCCCAGCTCAGCCCTTAATTTTATTGCTAAATCTCTCATAACTTGATCGTTTTGCATCCGTACCACTTGGAACTTATTCCTAATTGTCCATAAAACAAATCCTTACATAATTAACTAAAAATTCTTACCCCGGGTCCTTAATCTATACGAATTTTATTATCGTTACATTACTTATGTATATTTACTCGACCCATTTAATCCCACCAATTTACTTTCGACTTAGTTAACAACCTTCGTCCTATTAGAACATTACTTAGCTTAATACTCATGATTATTATATAATCTTACATGATATCCCATATTCATAAGTATCAAAATTTATTATACCTACTAAGAAGTGAATCGAAATTCACTTACCTTTAGCGTCCATGTTCATGTTTGCCTCATTATTTCCTCTTGACCCGTTAGCCATCCATGCTTGAACCAATCACCAAGATTTCCATCCTTACATATCATTACGTTCATTACATGGTTAGCATATGTGGGCATACACACAAACAATCATTTTCTTTTTCATTCATACATTACTTGACTTTAGTTAGTCAATTGCCGCATATACAAAACATATACTAATAACCATTTCATTCCAAATCTACACAACTTAATACTCATCATTCACAACACATCAATTATCTCATACATAGCACATTAACTTTCTATTCCAACAAACGTGTCCAAGAGTCAATGCATGATAATCATACATTGTTGACTTTAAAAGTCAACTGTCCTATTCATGTACTTTCGATTATGTACATAAAGCCACCTTAAAATGGTAGACCATATTAATAACATTGTATGCATTTCATACTCATGTGGTGATGCACAAACCGCATTATCTTCTAGCTATACGCACATATAATCACATAGTCATTCCTAAATATACTAATTCTTCATGATCCTACGAATTGACCACCACATTCAAAGTTAGTCCATTTTCATAACTTTACCATCTTTACTTACTAGTGAGTTTACACGCTTCATATTTAGTACATGATCGTTTACTAGTTATGATCAAACACTTAATCCCACATACGGCGTGCATCACACCCAAAGCATGTAGTACAACCCTCTAATGCATGTTTCTTACCATATCATCTTTTCAAACTAATTCCCCACTTATAATCCATCTAAAACACATTTCTTATGCAAAAGTTCTATTGTCATCTACATCATTATCACACTCTACGCATTTTTATTCATTGTTAACATACAATTTCACTTATCATTTTCACCTAAGCATTTCATCAAACACTTGGTGTGCATACCACTTTCTTAGCATAATGTACAAGTGTTTTTAGCATATTCTTCCCAATTTCATCTCATGACCCATCATATTCAAGCAAAATCTCATAATCATCAATTCCACACTAAGTTTATCTATCACATAACACCTTATACATCACAGCATTACAATATAACATCTATAAGTTCATCATGATCATCATCTTCACACTCATGCAATGGGTTTCATTTTAAATCATCTAATTCACTAAAATTTAACCATGATTGAACTTTAACATGATAGCATCAACAAGTATTCATCCTAATTTCAACCAAAATTCACAGATTAAACATAACCCATTTCATACAAGATCACCAATCTAAGTTTTAAAACATACCTCATGATCCCCTTGTGTAGGTGATCTGTAACACCTCGAATTTTTGTGTCCAATGATGTGTTAACACGTGTCATTTGTTTACACGTGGCATCTATAATAAATAAAGGACTAATTTTGACAAACCTTGAAAGTATATAAATTCGAGGGTTATAAATGTCAACCAGGGGTAAATATACTGTATAGTATCCCTAAATAATGCTTAAACCTTCAAACGAATAAATTATAGATCGTACATAAACAAAACGCGGAAGAAAGTGAGAGATTACAAACTACAGGGGTTAACTGTGTCAACATGTTTAATAATACCTCTGAGTGACCCTTTAACGCTCCAAAGACTTTGTAACGGTATTATACCCTCACTAAAATAATATATATAAATTTCGCGAAGTTTCGATATGAAACGAGAAAGATACGATCGAATTCGTAGAAGAAGGGTTAAAAGCGTCAACAGTGAAGGTTAAGGCTTTCCAATATAATTAATAAATAAACCGGGGACTTAATAATGCGGGTAATTAACACGAGGCCCCTATCGGTAAATAACCGAGGGCCAAACCGCAAAGTTACCACTTCAAATCCGAAAGGTCAGGCAAATCATTACGAAAGATTTCGTTATTAATGGCCCGATTCTGTAATCATTATAAAAGATTTGAAAAATTCAGAAAATATAACCTCACGCGACCCGCGTAAGGTTTAGACATAAGTCGAGGCGGGCCGCGAGCCTCCTCAACTACGCGTCTGATCTTCTGATCCCAGGCGACCCGCGTAAAAGCTGCATGGAATGTCCATGCGGGTCGCGTACGACGCCCAGATGCAGAATTATAGTAACTACTTGGCTTTTGGAGCTTTTGAATGATCAAACACCAATGTATGAGGCATGGGCACCCTACACTTGACCCATAACTTCAGGGGACATCTACCCATCACCCCTGACCTGTTGTAGGTGTTGTAATGATCATACATGCTTGACATTTGCTATAAATAGCACACCTTAGTTCATAACCATTCACACAATCAAAACACACAACTACTGATCATTCTAAGTGCTCCCAAGCATTCTCTTCTGCCCCATAAACAAGAACACACTTCTGTAAGTCGTTCACAATCAATTTGGTCTTGCATTTCCATAGTTATAGCTCATAAACGCAACCGTCGTAACTAACGGTTGTCATTGCAATATCTTGCAAATGGTTCAGTCCTATGACGAATCAAAAATGGTTATGAGTTGGTATTTATGTGGGTATTAAACCTCTAAAATGGTTCCCCCTGATCACCACTCTTACTATGTCAAATATCGAGTCAAACGCGCGGATAAAAAGTCAACAGAAAGCTATTTTGGCGATTTATGCATGATCTGTAATATATATGTTATGGAACCTGTTTTGACAATCATAAAACATGATAATAAGTATATAAACCTGTTTGCGCTCGTTTGAATCGATCATTTACTATATAGAACCGGTTCGGAGCCGAATGTCGCAAAAGTTTGACTTTTGCTTTGACTTCAGTTCTGACCCGATTTAGTGAGGTATAAATATACCTTAGGACTCTCTTAGGACCAGGTCACATGTTGGTATACGCCTCTGTGGTCGGTTCATGAGTTATCCGAGTCTTTTACATATTTCCGTCATTCGCCTAAAAGTTGACCGTAACGGCCTTTTAAAATTAAAACGAGTATTTCGGACACGTGAACGGACCAAAACCTTGCTTATTAAATTATAAGCATGTCCTTAAAGTTTCACGTCAATCCGAGGTCTAGAATGAGAGTTATGCTAAAAGGCGCACTTTTAAGAAAGTTTTGTAATTAACGGCGCAATTAGCATAACGCCCATCTAACCCAAGTTTTCGTCACCAAAACTTTTACCCACTATGGTAAAATAATATTTTGGGAATTTTAAAGATTTTTAATAATTTTTACCTTGCTCATAACCTGCGGTTATGGCTACGGTTCGGTAAATACCGAATATGCCCTTTTTGGCCAAAACAGGAGTTCTACAAGGTCTTTTGACCCGATTCCAGTTGCTACTGGTTTTAAATAATAAATAAAGTATTATAAGCTTTATAAGCTGTTCGGGAAACTCAGATTTCCTGTAGAACTCGAAAATCCCTTTTAAAGTCTTTAAAATGACCGAAAAGCCCCTACGGGGCATAATATTAACTCAAACTCGTTACGGGCATTACGGAAGGTATCCTACTGATACCAAAATACTTTTAAGGCATATTGACTTAGGAAATAAGCGTACGACTCTTATGGTTAACCGTTTCGCCTATTTGCGCACACGGTACGGCTCATGGAACTAGTTTTCGTGCAATAGCCGATATGGGTCAAATTATATTATTTGAACCCCAAAATCCAGAGTATGAACTATAAACCCATATAAAACGAGTCTCTGAACTTGTTGGGTCCAAATCATACTCCATTCTCGGTTTTCGCCTTTTCGTGCGAATTAACCATATCTAAATATCGGAATCAACCGGTTTAAGCTACGGCTAATACAAGGACCGTTAGGATTCTAAGAGGTTAATTAAAACCTTCGTTCCAGATTAGGAGCCCCAGTAAAAGCTATCGGTGACTTGATCTAAATTAAGGATTAATACTTGCAAAGGTAAATACTTTTGACTTATTTCCCCTATATGGGCTTGGGTTACGGTATAATAATACCGCTTGATTGAGCATTATATAATTCCATCGCTTAGGTGGTTAATTGATTAAATATGATTGGCTCATTTAAACAGTTTTGTTGCTTATAAGCCTTTGGGGGGTTTAATGACCGTTGTCCCGGATATCCTTGGCATCATTTTACGAAATGGCCACGACCATCGACATCCCGGTGTAGGCGTACACCCGGTATAAAGTGTCGACATTAAAACTAAAAGACGTAGCCGTTGGTTTCTGTACTACGGTTTTACGCAAACGTGGTGTGTCTATAAATCTTTAACCCGGCACGACCCGGGCCACTGAACGCATAAAAGAACATGTAAAACGTTCACAAGATCATTATGAATTTTCCCAAGTTATAAAAGAGTTTGTGCCTTGTGCATTCAAATCAATTTTAATAAACATTTTCAAATGTGTCAGTTGAATGTATTTACCAGTGTAAACTGACGTATTTTTCCCAAAAAGATTAATGCAGGTACCTAAACGTAATTGGCTGGTATTAGCTCCCTAGCGTCGGGATAAGCCTCGCAAGCTTGATTGCAGTATCTGATGGAACAATACTTTATCTGTATTTACGATCCACTGTGGATATTCAACTTCTGTAATACATTTTGATATTACAATCAGAGGTTGAAATTATATATTTAAATTATGCTTCCGCTGTGCATTATATAATTGTGTGGTTTGACTATATTGTTGCCAACATCGTCACGGTAATCCCCCACCGGGCCCACCGGTGAGACACGTGGAAATCGGGGTGTGACAGGTTGGTATCAGAGCCAACATTGAGTGAATTAAACACTACCCTATTGTGTTTAATCTCAGTGACACAATTGCACATACTTGAGTCTAGACAAGAACTTAGGACAAATTCGGATTTATACTCCTTTTTGTCTTTATTTTTCGATTTGATTTTAATAAGTTTTGGAGCAGGAAAATGCCACCTGTTATATTCCGAGGAAGAGGAAGGGGACGAAGAGGCCGAGGAGAAATCGTGACACATCACGATCAAGAAGCTGGACCATCTGGTACAAGACATCCTTCGATGACACGAAGCGAAGAGCCACAACGACGAAGAGATCTTTACGAACCAGCGAGGCATTCCACTTCGCACAGCTCAACGCCATCCTACCGGCACTCCTTTGGACCAGATTCAGAAAATAATCCCAACAACCCACAACCTTCCTTCATACCTCTGCAACGTTCGGTTTCGCACCGGAATTATGACGACCCTACTCCATACTACGTAGCTCAGTTTAATCCGGCTGACTACATACAGGAACCTTCAGGTTTTGTCCCACTAGGGCCACAAGACCACTTTTCTGAAGATCCCATGGAGGAAGATGAGGATCCAACTGAACCAGCTCATGGTACGCCCACGCATCCGATAGAAGTATCTGATGGATCTTCATATCATGGTCCGCAGTATCAAGGCCCAGACAGCTTTATGGCCTTGTTTGACCGACATGAGTGGTACAACACACCATCTCATCAGACATCGCAACCGAGACATCCAAAGGATCCCTCGGAGGATTCACGCTTTGAGGCAGTTACGCCACCACCTCCGCCACCGGCACAACCAGTTATACCTGATCCGCCGAGGCGTAGGAGGACAAATGCTCGTATGTCTACACGAGGAGGAGGGGGTATCCACTCCAGCACTCCTCGACATTCTAGTAGTAGCCACTATCCGCCACTACATGAAGAAGGACCTTCAAGTCCTATACAAGAAGCGAACTCCGCACCTACTGCACGAAATTCGCCACCATTTGGGTATGATCAACCCATACCAGCTTACACAGGTCCAACGGCTTACAACCCGTTTGAACCGTCACAAGCACAATACAACTATGGCTATGAGCGCGACCCATATGTGGTGTCGGCTAGATATAATGCGCGCTACCCTGACGGAGCACATGGAAACATGGGACCACCGGATTACTCAGCTCATGGGTATCCAATACCTCCCAGACCTCCCGTTCCGCATCAAGCGCAACAACCACGTTTTTCTCCTCCTGAACAGGAAGAAATACTCCATCGACTAGATCGTGTGGAGAGAGAGTTCGAGGAAGAAAAGAAAAGCCACCGAGGATTTCTCAAGGGCTTGGCGAACCTGCTAAAGGGCAAAAAGAAGAAACGTGACCACTAGCCCTTAATAGTAGTACGAATGTAATTTCTACTTTAAAATAAGTCCCTGTGTGGACAACTTATCGTATTTCAGTCCCTACGTGGACTTATCTTTAGTCCTTGCATGGACACCTATCTTATATTAGTCCCTGCGTGGACTTGTCACTTATTTTAAAACCTCTATGGAGGTATGTATTATTTGAAAGACCCGTTTAGGGCAATATGTAATTGTATTTGAGATTTTGGAATGTATGTTATGAGTTTTGTTTTAATATATGTATAAAAATAAATCAAAACCATTCCTTTTATATTGATCTGCCTAAATAAAGAATCTAAAAAGGTGAAACCTAGCTTGGGGTCTTTTAAGATCTAGTCAAGATGGTACGACCTAACTGAAAAGATTCTGATTCCCTGTTAACCTCTGTACGCATGTTAACATTCATGGCAGATGTGATTCGTTATAATCACGCACGTCATTCCTATACAAAAATCCTTTAAGGATTTCAAAACCCAACTAAATGATTTATAAATCACGGGTTAAATCACCAATGAAGGTGATCAATATTATTAAGACATCCAATTGTGATGCAATGCCTACGGGCCAGTATTATAAAGACATCCATTAGTGATGCAGTGCCTACGGGCCAGAATTATTAAAACATCCATTAGTGATGCAGTGCCTACGGGCCAGAATTATTAAAACATCCATTAGTGATGCAGTGCCTACGGGCCAGAATTATTAAAACATCCATTAGTGGTGTAGTGCCTACGGGCCAATATTATTAAAACATCCATTAGTGATGTAGTGCCTACGGGCCAACCATATTAAGACATCCGTTAGAGGTGTAGTGCCTATGGGCCATAATAATTGTCTTATAAGGACAAAAGGCAGTGGTAGTCTATGACTCTCTGTCAGAAAGAGATAAAAGAACTACGGTTCAACTCTTTATGCCTTTGATTCTCTGAAATCTCGGCTAACATTATAAAACATCATCATGATTAGGCTTTATGCCGCCAATACTATTTATATAGTTAAAATAGGATATATTCAAATCCTAATATTTAATGAAATAAAAAGTTAACCAAATATGGTCTCTGCACCATGGTTGACAAATTGTCATAAAAGACAATCATATAATAATCTCCTAAATTAAAATTTTGTTATCTTCTGTAACAGATTCAAGTTACAATGGCGGATCCCAATGGAGAGAACAGCCACACGAATGAAGATGACTATGACAATGCGTCAGTACATTTGACAGGCGCACAGCTAAAGGCTCTGATCAACAATGCTGTCCAGGCAGCTATTGATCGTCAACATACTGAGTCTCAAGGCAGATCTGTGTCAAAACCACCCTCTAAACCAAAGACACATTCCAAACCACCCTCTGAACCCAAGAAAGATGACGACAAGCATTCGTCTACTGAGCACAGCGTTCACCGCGATAGAGAATATACTGATGCGTCCAGTGCTAAGGGTTGCACCTACAAATACTTTGTATCATGCAAGCCCCGTGAATTTACAGGGGAAAAAGGTGCGGTTGATTGTATCACCTGGCTGGACGAGATGGACACGATTGTGGACATCAGCGGGTGCGCTGAGAGGGACGTGGTTAAGTTTGTGTCCCAGTCATTCAAGGGCGAGGCCCTGGCGTGGTGGAGTGCTCTGGTGCAGGCTTCAGGTAAGTCTGCCTTGTACAAAATGTCATGGGGGGAGTTTATTACCCTCATAAAAGAAAACTACTGCCCTCAGCACGAGGTTGAGAAGATTGAGGCTGATTTTGTCTCACTAGTGATGACAAACCTGGATTGTCAAGCATATCTGACAAGTTTTAACACTATGTCACGCCTGGTGCCATATCTTGTGACACCAGAACCTAGAAGGATTGCCCGATTCATTGGGGGCTTAGAGCCGGCGATCAAGGCCAGCGTAAAGGCCTCTAGGCCAACGACCTTCAGGTCAGTTACTGACCTCTCCTTGTCTCTTACGCTTGATGCTGTCCGTCTGAGGGCACAAAGGAGCAAGGAGGCTGAAAAGCGAAAGCGTGAGGATGATACCTCACGAAAGTCTGGTAAAAAGCACCGTGGAAACGGTGAAGGAAAGAGAGGGTCGGAGGCAAAGAAGGAGGGGCAAGCTGATGGAAGACCTCACTGCAAGGTCTGCAAGAAACCTCACTCCGGGAAGTGTAGGTTTGCGTCTGGTTCGCAGTCGCAACAAAGGACTCCACCCTGTGGGCTATGCAAGTCCAAGGAGCATAAGACAGTGGAGTGCAAAAAGATAAAGGACGCAACCTGCTATAATTGTAATGAAAAGGGGCACATAAAGAGTAATTGCCCGAAGTATGCCAAGAAGGCAGAAGAGACTAAAAAGACAAATGCGAGAGTTTTTCGCTTGGATGCAAAGGAAGCGGTCAAGGACGACAATGTGCTTACAGGTACTTTTCTCGTAAATAATATATTTGCAAGAGTACTGTTCGATTCTGGCGCTGACAAGTCCTTTGTAGACCAGAAATTTTGCCAACTACTAAATATGCCAATCAAAACCCTAGACATGAAATACGAAGTAGAGTTAGCAGACGGAACGATAGAAACCGTCTCTACCGTTCTAGAAGGATGTGAAATATCCATTAGGAACCATTCTTTTCCTTTATCTCTACTTCCCTTCAAATTGGCGGGTTTTGATATCGTGCTAGGCATGGACTGGTTATCCCATAACCAGGCCCAAATCATTTGCGGCAAGCGGCAAATAGTTTTAAAGACTCCGAGTGGTGAATCTCTTACCATTCGAGGGGATACGCATTACGGATTGCCCGAAGACGTATCTATGCTGAAAGCTTCAAGGTGTTTGAACAGAGGCTGTGTAATTTACATGGCTCAGGTGATAATTGAAGAACCAAAGCCGAAGATCGAGGATCTTCCTGTCATTTCTGAATACCCCGAGGTTTTTCCTGAAGAACTACCTGGTTTGCCACCAGATAGACAAGTGGAGTTCAGAATTGACATCATTCCTGGAGCAGCTCCGATAGCCAGAGCACCTTACAGATTAGCGCCAACAGAAATGAAAGAACTGAGGACCCAGTTGGATGAACTGCTGGCGAAAGGTTTTATCAAACCTAGTTCATCTCCCTGGGGAGCTCCTGTCCTATTTGTTAAGAAGAAGGACGGATCGATGCGGTTGTGCATCGACTATAGAGAACTGAATAAAGTTACCATAAAGAACAGATATCCTTTACCAAGGATCGATGATCTGTTCGACCAGCTGCAAGGAGCAAGCTACTTCTCCAAGATCGACTTAAGGTCGGGTTATCATCAACTAAAGGTCAGAGATGAAGATATACACAAGACTGCATTTAGGACTCGCTATGGTCATTACGAGTTCCTAGTGATGCCTTTTGGGCTCACAAATGCACCGGCTGCGTTCATGGATCTCATGAATCGCGTTTGCAAGCCATACTTGGACAAATTCGTCATAGTCTTCATCGACGATATCCTTATCTATTCCAAGAATCAAGCTGACCACGAGAAGCACCTCCGTTGTATTCTCGAATTACTACAACGTGAGAAACTCTACGCCAAATTCTCGAAATGTGAATTCTGGCTACGAGAAGTTCAGTTTCTAGGACACGTTGTGAGTGAGCGTGGTATCCAAGTGGATCCCGCTAAGGTAGAGGCAGTCATGAACTGGCAAGAGCCAAAGACGCCTACCGAAATCCGTAGTTTCCTGGGATTAGCAGGATACTACCGAAGATTTATTGAAAATTTTTCAAGGATTGCTGCGCCCTTGACTTCCTTGACCAAGAAGAAAGAAAAGTACATTTGGGGCCCGAAGCAGCAAGAGTCCTTCGAAATACTGAAGCAAAAGCTAAGCAACGCACCTGTGTTGACCTTACCTGAGGGTACTGATGAATTCGTGGTTTACTGCGACGCATCACACACAGGCATGGGGTGTGTGCTTATGCAGAAGGGCAAGGTGATTGCCTATGCTTCAAGGCAATTAAAGGTGCATGAAAAGAATTACACCACCCATGATTTGGAGTTGGGTGCCGTTGTATTTGCACTTAAGTTGTGGAGGCACTACCTTTATGGTATTAAATTTGTGATTTATTCAGATCACAAAAGCCTTCAGCACTTGTTCAACCAGAAGGAGTTGAACATGAGACAGCGCCGATGGATGGAAACCCTGAATGATTATGACTGTGAAATCAGGTACCATCCCGGTAAGGCGAATGTAGTCGCCGATGCATTGAGCAGGAAAGAAAGGGTAAAACCCATTCGAATCAATGCCAAGAGCATTGAAGTTAAAAATAATTTGATTGAAAGGATTTTGGCTGCACAGCGAGAGGCTGTGTTGGAAGCTAATTATCCTAATGAAAAGCTGGGAGTAACTGAAGAGCAGTTGACTCTTAGCAAGGATGGAATTCTTAGACTGAACGGACGTATATGGGTTCCGATATATGAAGGACTACGAGATGTTGTTCTCCAGGAAGCCCATAGTTCCAAATACTCAGTCCATCCTGGTGCTGATAAAATGTACCAAGACTTAAAGGCAAATTATTGGTGGATAGGCTTGAAAAAGTCTGTAGCCGCCCATGTAGCAAAATGTTTGACTTGTGCTCAGGTCAAAGCCGAGCACCAAAAGCCGTCTGGCTTGCTACAACAGCCTGAACTTCCCGAGTGGAAGTGGGAATGCGTAACTATGGATTTCATAACCAAGTTACCCAAGACCAGGAAAGGAAACGATACAATATGGGTCATAGTCGATAGGCTGACTAAATCAGCTCACTTTCTACCCATCAAGGAGACGTATAGCTCCGATATGATAGCCCAACTTTATGTTGATAAGATTGTAGCCTTACACGGCATACCTGTGTCTATTATCTCCGACAGGGATACTAGATACACGTCACACTTCTGGAAGAGTTTCCAGCAATCTTTGGGCACGCGTTTAAATTTTAGTACGGCTTACCATCCACAGACGGACGGTCAAAGTGAGCGTACTATCCAAACGCTAGAAGACATGCTTCGTGCATGTGCGATCGATCTAGGTGGTAACTGGGATAAGAACCTACCCCTGATCGAATTCTCCTACAATAATAGCTACCACACCAGCATAAAGGCTGCGCCTTTTGAGGCATTATATGGTAGGAAATGCAGATCGCCTGTTTGTTGGGCGGAAGTAGGAGAGGTCCAATTATCGGGACCAGAGATTGTTTTCCAAACAACGGACAAGATTGTCCAGATCCGAGAACGTCTCAAGGCTGCCCGCGATAGGCAGAAGAGCTACGCTGATCCAAAGCGTAAGGATTTTCACTTCGAAGTAGGTGAAAAGGTATTACTTAAGGTGTCACCCTGGAAGGGGGTGATGCGTTTCGGCAAGAAGGGCAAGCTGAGTCCGAGATACATAGGGCCTTTTGAGGTCATTGAACGAGTCGGATCAGTTGCCTATAAACTAAACTTGCCTGAAGAGCTCAATGGAATTCACAATGTGTTCCACATCTGCAATCTCAAGAAGTGCTTCGCCGACGAATCGTTGGTAATTCCACACACAGATGTGCATATAAATGAGAGCTTAAAGTTCATAGAAAAACCCTTGTCGATTGAAGATCGACAGGTGAAGAAGCTTCGCAGAAAGCACGTACCAATTGTAAAAGTCAAATGGGATGCTCGTAGAGGTCCTGAATATACGTGGGAAGTCGAAGCTACAATGAAAGAAAAATACCCCTATTTATTTGAGTAAATCTCGGGTCGAGATTTATTTTAAGGGGGTGAGGATGTAACACCTCGAATTTTTGTGTCCAATGATGTGTTAACACGTGTCATTTGTTTACACGTGGCATCTATAATAAATAAAGGACTAATTTTGACAAACCTTGAAAGTATATAAATTCGAGGGTTATAAATGTCAACCAGGGGTAAATATACTGTATAGTATCCCTAAATAATGCTTAAACCTTCAAACGAATAAATTATAGATCGTACATAAACAAAACGCGGAAGAAAGTGAGAGATTACAAACTACAGGGGTTAACTGTGTCAACATGTTTAATAATACCTCTGAGTGACCCTTTAACGCTCCAAAGACTTTGTAACGGTATTATACCCTCACTAAAATAATATATATAAATTTCGCGAAGTTTCGATATGAAACGAGAAAGATACGATCGAATTCGTAGAAGAAGGGTTAAAAGCGTCAACAGTGAAGGTTAAGGCTTTCCAATATAATTAATAAATAAACCGGGGACTTAATAATGCGGGTAATTAACACGAGGCCCCTATCGGTAAATAACCGAGGGCCAAACCGCAAAGTTACCCCTTCAAATCCGAAAGGTCAGGCAAATCATTACGAAAGATTTCGTTATTAATGGCCCGATTCTGTAATCATTATAAAAGATTTGAAAAATTCAGAAAATATAACCTCACGCGACCCGCGTAAGGTTTAGACATAAGTCGAGGCGGGCCGCGAGCCTCCTCAACTACGCGTCTGATCTTCTGATCCCAGGCGACCCGCGTAAAAGCTGCATGGAATGTCCATGCGGGTCGCGTACGACGCCCAGATGCAGAATTATAGTAACTACTTGGCTTTTGGAGCTTTTGAATGATCAAACACCAATGTATGAGGCATGGGCACCCTACACTTGACCCATAACTTCAGGGGACATCTACCCATCACCCCTGACCTGTTGTAGGTGTTGTAATGATCATACATGCTTGACATTTGCTATAAATAGCACACCTTAGTTCATAACCATTCACACAATCAAAACACACAACTACTGATCATTCTAAGTGCTCCCAAGCATTCTCTTCTGCTCCATAAACAAGAACACACTTCTGTAAGTCGTTCACAATCAATTTGGTCTTGCATTTCCATAGTTATAGCTCATAAACGCAACCGTCGTAACTAACGGTTGTCATTGCAATATCTTGCAAATGGTTCAGTCCTATGACGAATCAAAAATGGTTATGAGTTGGTATTTATGTTGGTATTAAACCTCTAAAATGGTTCCCCCTGATCACCACTCTAACTATGTCAAATATCGAGTCAAACGCGCGGATAAAAAGTCAACAGAAAGCTATTTTGGCGATTTATGCATGATCTGTAATATATATGTTATGGAACCTGTTTTGACAATCATAAAACATGATAATAAGTATATAAACCTGTTTGCGCTCGTTTGAATCGATCATTTACTATATAGAACCGGTTCGGAGCCGAATGTCGCAAAAGTTTGACTTTTGCTTTGACTTCAGTTCTGACCCGATTTATTGAGGTATAAATATACCTTAGGACTCTCTTAGGACCAGGTCACATGTTGGTATACGCCTCTGTGGTTGGTTCATGAGTTATCCGAGTCTTTTACATATTTCCGTCATTCGCCTAAAAGTTGACCGTAACGGCCTTTTAAAATTAATACGAGTATTTCGGACACGTGAACGGACCAAAACCTTTCTTATTAAATTATAAGCATGTCCTTAAAGTTTCACGTCAATCCGAGGTCTAGAATGAGAGTTATGCTAAAAGGCGCACTTTTAAGAAAGTTTTGTAATTAACGGCGCAATTAGCATAACGCCCATCTAACCCAAGTTTTCGTCACCAAAACTTTTACCCACTGTGGTAAAATAATATTTTGGGAATTTTAAAGATTTTTAATAATTTTTACCTTGCTCATAACCTGCGGTTATGGCTACGGTTCGGTAAATACCGAATATGCCCTTTTTGGCCAAAACAGGAGTTCTACAAGGTCTTTTGACCCGATTCCAATTGCTACTGGTTTTAAATAATAAATAAAGTATTATAAGCTTTATAAGTTGTTCGGGAAACTCAGATTTCCTGTAGAACTCGAAAATCCCTTTTAAAGTCTTTAAAATGACCGAAAAGCCCCTACGGGGCATAATATTAACTCAAACTCGTTACGGGCATTACGGAAGGTATCCTACTGATACCAAAATACTTTTAAGGCATATTGACTTAGGAAATAAGCGTACGACTCTTATGGTTAACCGTTTCGCCTATTTGCGCACACGGTACGGCTCATGGAACTAGTTTTCGTGCAATAGCCGATATGGGTCAAATTATATTATTTGAACCCCAAAATCCAGAGTATGAACTATAAACCCATATAAAACGAGTCTCTGAACTTGTTGGGTCCAAATCATACTCCATTCTCGGTTTTCGTCTTTTCGTGCGAATTAACCATATCTAAATATCGGAATCAACCGGTTTAAGCTACGGCTAATACAAGGACCGTTAGGATTCTAAGAGGTTAATTAAAACCTTCGTTCCAGATTAGGAGCCCCAGTAAAAGCTATCGGTGACTTGATCTAAATTAAGGATTAATACTTGCAAAGGTAAATACTTTTGACTTATTTCCCCTATATGGGCTTGGGTTACGGTATAATAATACCGCTTGATTGAGCATTATATAATTCCATCGCTTAGGTGGTTAATTGATTAAATATGATTGGCTCATTTAAACAGTTTTGTTGCTTATAAGCCTTTGGGGGGTTTAATGACCGTTGTCCCGGATATCCTTGGCATCATTTTACGAAATGGCCACGACCATCGACATCCCGGTGTAGGCGTACACCCGGTATAAAGTGTCGACATTAAAACTAAAAGACGTAGCCGTTGGTTTCTGTACTACGGTTTTACGCAAACGTGGTGTGTCTATAAATCTTTCACCCGGCACGACCCGGGCCACTGAACGCATAAAAGAACATGTAAAACGTTCACAAGATCATTATGAATTTTCCCAAGTTATAAAAGAGTTTGTGCCTTATGCATTCAAATCAATTTTAATAAACATTTTCAAATGTGTCAGTTGAATGTATTTACCAGTGTAAACTGACGTATTTTTCCCAAAAAGATTAAGTGCAGGTACCTAAACGTAATTGGCTGGTATTAGCTCCCTAGCGTCGGGTTAAGCCTCGCAAGCTTGATTGCAGTATCTGATGGAACAATACTTTATCTGTATTTACGATCCACTGTGGATATTCAACTTCTGTAATACATTTTGATATTACAATCAGAGGTTGAAATTATATATTTAAATTATGCTTCCGCTGTGCATTATATAATTGTGTGGTTTGACTATATTGTTGCCAACATCGTCACGGTAATCCCCCACCGGGCCCACCGGTGAGACACGTGGAAATCGGGGTGTGACATGATCATTAATTCAAGTTCAATCATAGGTTTAAGCTCCAAATTTCCCTTCAATTGAAGCTTCTTTTGAACTAGGGTTTGAACCCCTTTTTCTTCTTCTCCTGATCATGAAGTCGATACACACACACACACCTAGTGTGTGTGTGTGTGGGGGGGGGGGTTAATTTTAATCAAATACAAGTTTCCCCTTTTTGGCAACCTTACCCCTTCTAGTTTGTTACTTGATCTTAATTGTCACCCACTTGATTCCTTTACTTGTTTTTCTAGGCATTTAACTAGGTTTACTAACCTAGTTATTATATTTCATTCTATTAAACATGGTAACATACTAGCAATTTAATAATTCAAATTTTTGGGGCGTTATAATGAGTCAGGTTATACAGTAACTTTGAAATGAGAATGTGTGTGTGTGATAACGTATGAAAATTAAGTATGTGAATATGATTATCTTTAAGTATGTATGCGACCAACGTAAGCGAACCGCTCGGGTTATGCTTACGTATAGGTACAAATGTATGAATATGAGTATGTGTATGAATATAAGTATAAGCATGAATGATAATGATTGCGTATATAGTATAAATTGAAACACAACGAATTTAAGCATATAAAATGATCAAGAAGTTTTGAGTATGTAAAAACGAATGATATGTGTGGGATTGTCGTGAAATAATGACTAAAACATATACGATGATATGCATGTATAGTTGTTTGAGTAAATCATTGCGTTTATTGAATCAAAATAGATTGAGTTTGACGGGAATGGAGAATCAAGTTTGTGAATGTCAAAGAATATAAAGTATCTATTGGTTATGCGAGATACGTTTTGAAGAAAAAGGAAATGCTATTTTTTGTTTAAAAAAAGGAATAGGGGATTTACGTATGTCAGAGATTGTCGGTCCCTGTGACGTCTTCTTGCCCACGTGTTTGGAATTGGAATGATGTATTGAGCGGTATCTGAAAAGATTTTTGAAACAGAAAATCTGCTTTATTTAAAGTATTTCGTATTACCATACGAGGAGTTGTATTTTAGAAACTTTTGTGAAAATTTTGGTCATTGAAAAGAACTTTAGTAAAACGAACTTAGTGATTCTTGAAAAGAGTTTTAGTAAAACGATTGGTTTTGAAAAGAGTTTTAGTAAAACGATCTTATTGATTTTGGAAAGAGTTTTAGCAAAATGATCTTATAATATCTATAAGATTTTATAAGCATGTGAGAAAAAGTTGGTTTGGTTTCCATTTGAGAACAAAAGTCTTTAGTATAATGATATAGTGTGAGCGTGTTTTAGTGATTAGGTTGAGTATGAAATTCGTGGGCATGAGATTCATTAGACTGATTAAGTTGATAGGTAGCATTTCATAAAATTTTGAAAATCGGGTAATAAAATGTTTAAGGTATGATTAGGAATTTCGTGTATGGGATTTATGCAAAATAGATCGTAGGGTAAGAAATACGTTTTGATAAAACAATGAATTTTGAAATTTCGCCTAAGTAGGGATGATAAACAATTTAGGTATAAAACTTGATCATGTGGTTGGCATAACAAAGTCACTTTAAAAAGAAAGTTTGGTAACGATCACCAAGGTAAGGGAATCACCCCTAACCCGTTGGTGAGGTCGTTTTTGAGAAGAGAATGAGCGGAGGTAATCGTCAAGGTAAGGAAATCACTCCTATCGTGATGATATGCCTCAATTTGGGATTACGGGTAATGTAAATCTTGTTGGTGACGTTTTTTTTTTGAAATAATGCATGTGAATAACGTATAAGTGTATGAAAAGATTTAGTATGATGTGTGTGTAACCATCTTGAAAATAATTTGAATGTTTGGAAAGGAAAGTTTGAATTGTGATAAGCGAAAAATTGATATGAGTAAAATAGAAATTTGATTTAAAACTTGGATTGTTCCAAAACGAAACTTTTGACTAAACCAAAGTGATCAAAAGTTCTTTTGAGTTCGGGAAGCATGCTTTGGCCTAATAGGTGGAATACTCTCGCCGAAATTTCGGTTAACGGTATTCACACTTCCGGTTACTATACATCCCCAATCAATCGAAAGTTCAAGACTTGGCGGGATTTTGAAAATCGAGGAGTGGGACTAGTTGTTGGTGCACTACATCTGTTGATTCCGTCTAGGTGTCTAGGATCAGGTCTTGCATTGTATTGTATAGCATAGGGCATGTTATACGAGAAAACAAGAGTATATATAGGTTTTAGGAGGTAGGATCGCTTATAGGGTCTTGAGATGCCTGGATCGCTTATATGGCATCTGGGTCGCTTATATGGTCAAGTCTGGACCGCTCATGTGTCACATGTCCACATGAGCGGACCCAAACTACTATATATAGATGTGCTTGAGCGATCCTCAGTAGTCATTCCTTGTATTCCACGCCGAAGCTCTGCCGGTGTGAAGATTGAGCTGTAAATCGTTTCAAATCAGTAAAACAAGCAGTTAGGAAGAAGTACTAGCTATATCTACTTGCTTTTCTTATTATTCCGCATCTGAATTGCAAGAGACAACCTCTGAACGACTCGTTCGGGTCAGCAATCGATCCTACAAGTGGTATCAGAGCTTGGGAGGAGGTTTTCTGCAGATTGTAGCTGTTTTTCATCATTTCTTCTCACTTCTACACCTTCTTTTTCTGATTCAGGAAGATTTCACAGTTGGAATTAGCTCAATTTTTCACAGATTGTGCACTATAGTATCGAGATAAACTCTGGAAAGTTTGAAGCCAAAATTCGAAGTTTTTATGGGTCAAATCATGTTCGTAATGTGGACCGCTCATAGTGACGTCATCGTGAACCGCCCTTAGATCATTGTTTGGATCGCTCTTTTGTACACATTTTAGGTTGAACCGCTCCAAATTGATTGTTTGAACCGCTCAAGTGTTCAATTTGCTTCTGGACCGCTCCAAATAGTTATTTCTGGACCGCCTGAAAGTTACTTTCTGGATCGCTCTTAAAACAATCTTTGGACCGCTCGAAAGGTAATTTCTGGATCGCTTGAGTGTAGATTTCTGGACCGCTCCAAAGACATTTTTTGTGGATCGCTTCTTTGACTCATTTGTGGACCGCTCATTTGAATCAGTTTGGTCCGCTCATTAGTCTATTTTCTGGTTCGCTGATTTGTTTGGTGTTGAATCGCTCTTGTGTCAGCTGCATTGAAAAAAGTGTTAAGTCAACATGAATTCCGAATTTTACAACGCATTTGCAACATCGACTACTCCAGCCGCAATTGCTCAAGCAATGAACTTAGAAAATGAGACAGGAACAACTCAAAAGCCCCCTAGATTGATAAGCATTGAGGAGTATTATGGGTGGAAAGATAGATTTGAAAACTGGGTTCAAGCAAATCATCTTAGATCATGGGAGTGCATATTGAAGAAGTACACATTACCTAGAACAGAGTTGCAAGTCATTAAAGAGATATCCGAGTTTACTGAGCAAGAACGAGCAATGTATAGGGCCGAGAAAATGATGATCAGTTTATTGCAGCAGGCTATTAAAGAAGATATATTCATCTTGTTACAGCACGATAAAACTGCTAAGTCGATTTGGGATGCATTAAAAGTTAAGTTTGAGGGAAGCGAAAACATGATTAAAAGCAAGAAAGCTTTATTAAAGAAAGAGTTCGATCTGTTTAGTAGTTTGCCAGGAGAGGATACTAAGAAATTGATTGAAAGATATTGTCACCTGGTGCGATCGTTATCGATGTTAGGAGTTGAAAAAGGTCGTGAGGAATGGGTAGATAAATTGGCTGACGCGTTACCTCAGAAAGAGTGGGGAACGTATTTGATGATCTTGAAGAATACGGGTGTGTACGATGGGTTGACGATCTCACAGTTCATTGAGAAAATAGAGAGTCAAGATCTTGAACAACAAAAGATCGCGAGGATGAATAGTCCGACTGGTCAACAGGATGTGAAGATGTATTATCGTGGTAGTATTCCAACGACTGAGTCTGAAAGAAGTCCGAAAATTCAAACCGCTTTCAGTGCTGGTGACTCATCTGAGAAAGCTGATCAGGGTTCTAACAAGAGTAGCAGCGGGTTTTCATCGTTTCCAAGTGTGAATCCGAAAGAGACTAACACAAGTTTTCAATCTCAAAGTACAAAAACTGGAAACGGATATGTGATTCAATGCAACATAGCTCTCAACCTACCAAAAGGTTAAAGCTTTTCTGAAGACACTGCAAAAGATCATATGGCACTTCTGGGTTCAGTTCTGTTATCCTATGAAGGTCTAGTTGCTGGACGGATCGGAAATCCGATGCTCACCAAAGAGGATTACAATCAAATAGACGCTGAGGAAATGGAACTAATGGATATTAAATGGTGTCTCGCTAGTGTTCTTCGTCGGGCTGAGAAATTCAAAACCATTACCGGGAGAAATGATTTTCTAGATGCTCATGTTTCAACTTTAGGTTTTGATAAATCTAAAGTTACTTGTTTTCGATGCAGGGAAAAAGGTCATTTCAAGCGGGAGTGCAAAGGAAGAGAAGCTAGCGGAGCACAGAATCCATTCGGGAAAGATGATTACTATCGCAAAGCTATCTACCAGCAAGTTGGTCAATCCCAAGAACCTCAGACAGCTCATGGGAGAAAGATTGAAGATCCCAAGAGAGCATGTTTGGTAGATTTCAGCTGGAGTGATTACATATCATCTGAAGTCACAGAAGCACGCATTATCGATCAAGATGATGAGAAACTACCTGAAGGTTTCAGTTGGGATATGTTTGTGGATAACAAGGGAGAGTTCAAAGCCTTCATTGCCAAAATTGTCCGAGAACCAAATTTGTTTGCTACTTGGATGAGATCTATCGGAGAGAATGTGAAAAGTGAAGATGAAAAGTCTGTGTCATCTGATGAAAGTTCAGACAGTACTGATAAAATTTCAGAACACTCTGGAGATGTTTCAGATAGCTCAGATGATAGCATACAGAGTTTAGATGAATTTGAGCAAAATGAAAATGTTCCAGAAAAGAAAGTTGTTTTTGACAAAACACCGTCTGATTCTGATATATCAGATGGGGATTCTGATAAATCTGTACACTTTGATAAATCACCTGATAACAGCAGCAGTGATGATGAGAAAGAGAAACACATAAATATTGCAAAATCTCATTTGTCTCCTGAAAATTTTCATTTTTATTTTGCAGAAAGAATGAAGAAACTGAAGGAAAAACAAGCTGCAAAAGAACAACAATCTGAATCTGAAGGTGATGTTCAGAATGTTGAAAGTGTTGATGAGAAGGTTATCAAGGTAGAGAAAGAAGTAGAAAAGGTGATTGAAGTAGAGAAAGTGATTGAAGTTGTAAAAACAGTCGAAGTTGAAAAAATTGTTGAAGTCGTCAAGCCATGTGAGAAGTGTTTGGAAGCCTGCAAAGAATGTGCAGCAAAAGATGACATCATAGCTGAGTACGAGAAAAAGAAAGAGCAGTTATTGTTCAATCTCAATTATGTGAAGGAATCGTACGACGTGTTGAACAAAACAGTAACTGGTCTCCAAACAACAAACTCAGAAAGAGAACAGGCGCTGACAATGATGAATGCAACTTTAATGTCGAAGCAAAAAGCTATAAATTTTTACATTGAAGAGAGTGCCAAATGGAAGCAAGAGTTGGAAACTGAAAAGATTGAAAATGAGAGAATTAGGAGGTTATTGTTGAGTTATTCTACCTCTGATTATCTTATTGATCGTGTTTATCCAACTGTTGCAGGTATGGAAGCTTTTCAAGACGAGAAGCCGAAAGAAAAGAAAGACTGTGGTAAGAAAACAACTGTTAGCTATAACAAGTGTCCGCCTCCAATTTGGGATGGGTATTCACCTAGGAAACCAAATGAGGAGCAACTTGCAAAAGCAGTCAATATAAAGCTTAAAACCGACACAACTGACGTCTTACCAGAAAACATTGATGTGACGTTTACCTCATCCGATACTGATCATGAGTCTGAATTAATCAAAAAGGTGGTCGATCAGGTGTTGGATACTGATGAGGAGACAGAGTCGAAATCTGAGTCTGAAAAGCCAAAATCGTCAGTCAACAGTCAAAATTCGTCGGTTAAACGGTCTTATAGTAAAGAATTTTTGTTATCAAATGCAGATTTGAATGATGAAACATTCGAAGTTGTGTATACTTTGAATGGTTCTGACAAATTATATTACAACAAAGAGCTTCCGATAATGGGTATCAAAATGGAATTAATCAACAAAACTTTTAAACTAATAGAGGTTAATATTCCTGAATTAAAAGTTTTGAAAAGTTTTGATAAACCTAAAAAATATACTTCTAGAGTTCAACAATGTCTAAACAAGAAAAAAGGTTACAATTCTGGTTCTGTTTTTTCAAAGAAACTTAACCAAAATCATAGCTACAAAAAGAAAGGTTTAGGTTTTGTTCCACCAGAAAATCATAAAAATGAGAAAAATTCTAAATCAAACACTGAATTTGTATCAGGTGGAAGCTCTGAAGATGAACAGCAGAAACCATTTTGGAGACAGTCTAACAAAGAGTTTCTTGCTGAGAGGAGAAGGAATGGAACTGGAGTATTTCATCCGAGAAATACTCAAACCTGTTTTAAATGCAATGAAGCTGGTCACATTGCATCGAATTGTCCAAAAGATATCAAAGCAAAACAGGGAGTTTCTCAGAAGTTGAAAGAAAAAGTTGTTGAAAAATCTGAAATTTTTGAAAATTCGAAATATGAGGTTGGAGAATGTTCAAAGAAACATTTTTACAAAAGAAAAGGAAACGACAACCAAGTGTGGGTTGCAAAAAAGGTAGAAGAAAAAGTCGGCAATGAATCTGGTTCCACAAAGCCAGAAGAGCCACAAGTTGTGGAGAAAGTTTCAGTGAATGATGATGTTTTTCCATCACTGAAGTTTGAAGAGGTTAAAAAGAAAATTGATAAAATTGAAATTTCAAACCAATTTTATAATGAAGAAAAAGAATTTGATGTCGAGAAAACATTCAACGGGAATGTTAAAAAGATATTTGGGAAAATGTTGAGTGGGAGAGCAAAGGGGGTAAAAGATTTTTACGCAACTAAAAAGGCGACATACAACCCTACAGCTCAAGAGCTAAAAACCATCAAGTCTGAGAAGACTTGGAGGGAAGTTTGTTTCCCAGAGTAGTGAAAGGACTACGCCGGAGATCCCAAGTTTATGTCGTGGATCAGGAATCGGCATCATTCTAGTTTTTGACGTATTTGTTTGAATGATTGTGATTAATTTTTGAATGTTTTGCAGGTGAAAGGACTACGCCGGAGCTTCCAGGTGGTTAATTGCGAAGCAGGAATCGGCATTTTGATTGGTAAAATGGTGATGTAGACGTAACATTCCTACAATTGGTAGTTTTTGGGTATCTACAAGTGGTAATCTTGATCCCACAAGTGGTATTTGTGGTTAAATTTTGAGATGTTTGGATACTTTGAAATAATTACATTTACAAGTGGTACAGAAGGTTATTAAATGCAAATGGTAAATCGGGGACATTAAATTGTACTTGATTTACTATTCATGGCAAAAGATAGACAAGATGATGAACCACATCCCCGTTCTTAAAATTGATAAACCTACAAGTGGTTGTTATCAACACAAATTCATTTTCCGAAAAAGTCATTTCGATTAAAACAAACTTAAGTGTTTTGAAATCTAAATGAGAAAATGGTTTGTGATAGGGGGAGTTCAGATTGTTTATGCCTAGTGAATGGCGATTTGATGTGATTCAGTGTCAGTTGTCAAGTTTCTGTACAGTTCCTTTTTATGTTTCTAGTGGGTCAAGAGTCTAGAAGTGTTCAAATTTTCTTTAAATTGTGTTTGCATTTTAGGAGGAGTAGGGAAGTTTCAGAAAATCCAAAAACATTTGAAAATTTGAAATCCAAAAACATTTGAAAATTTGAAAAAGCCAAAAACATGATAAAATTCGAAAATGAGTTTTGTTGCGAAAAAGAGGAAATGATAGTACATCAGTGGACTATCACGGCACGCTAAAGATTTGAAAAGTTTAAAAAATATTAAACAATCTTACTGCGGATGTGTCAGTAGATTTTCGCACATTTAGTAAATTGAAACGAGATATAAACCTAAATTCAAACTTACTTAATTCGTGGGTAACTATTCTTGAATATATGGGTAACCCCCGAAATCTTGTTTGAAAGGTCCCATATTCTGAGATATTAGGTCTTTATGCTCAGTGATATCTGGGGTATTATCCCGGGACTTCTGCTGTATGGAAGTACTGACCTAGTCTCCGGATAATACTTTCTGCTAAAGCTTTGAAACATAAGCTTCGCCCTCAGCATGCTGATGAAACAATAAAATTGATAGTCGCTGCTGTTGAAATGCAAAAGATCCTCTAAAGGGGACCCACCAAAAGTCGAGCCGTCATCTCTCTGCTGAACGGAAGTTCTGACCTGAGCTCTCACGGTTTCGCATTTAACCCCTTTACAGATATCAGCTGTGGTATACTCACCTGTAAGACTGAATATTTGGGATCTGGATACGGGAGTATATTCAAGTGGAGTGATACACAATTAAGTTTAAGTCTCTAAAACATTAATATCGTATCTCGAATCGATTGAAATTTGTGTTGAGAATTTAAGAGGACAAACATACTGACAATCTAGGTAAATTGTTTAAAGCTTAAAATGAAATCAAGCTTAACGGTGTTGGTGATTTGTCTCATAAACTGATATGATCCTCTTGCACGAACTCACAAAAAATATTGTCTGTAAATATTACATTTCTGTATGTTTTTGAAGTGGAGTCAGATAATGTCTTTTAGAAAATCCAAAAAGATTTTGTGTGTGTTTTAGCATAAGTTTTGAAAAAGTCAAAAAGATTTTCGACAACTGATGTTGGAAAACTGATTTTCAAAATTCCAAGTGCTAAACATGATGAGCAGCATTTGAGGGGGAGTGTTTGTGTAATTCTGTGACACTTCGGGTCTTCCCCGGACAATCTTTCGATGTAACTTGTGTGTACATAGATTCTATTAAAATGAAAATCCTATTGTGTTACATGCTATGTGTATTCATGTAAATGGGTATATAGATATAAACGTGTATGTGTTATATATATATATATAAATAGATATAAGAGAGTGGGCGTGTATGTGAGATGAACCGGAACCCGAAACCACAACCAAACCCGAGAACCCGACTCGAGACCACGGTCTCGAGTGAACAGTAGCAATGGGCCGGTTTGGGCCTTGTGACCGAGAAACCCAAGCCGGAACCCCCACTAGCCCAATTCGGAACCTTATATAAACCTACCCACCCCTCCCTTAACCATTTTTACAACACTCATCTCACTACACTCTCACACTCTCCTCTCATCTCTCTCACTAAAACCCTAAAACCCTCAAAGAATCACCTTCCTCTCCTTTCCTTCTCCTTCTCGGATCCGACCAACAAGAGCACCCTTTGGATTAGCTTGGAATCATCACTCGAAGGCTCCAATCCATCACCAACTTGAACACCTTTGTGTCACTCTAGAACCGGTTAGTGATGATGATGATGTTGTTTATATTTGCTTGTTACTAAATGATGCTTGATTAGTGTTGTTGTTGTTGTTCTTGCTAGACAAAATAGGTTGTTATGATGGTTGGTTAGATCGGTTATATGTTTCGGACTAAGTGCTAGCTATGTGATTCATGTGATTCATGTTACTAATAAGAGGATATGTTATATTGTTTAGGTTGAATGATCTTCTTTGTTTATTGTCCGATTGATATTAAGGGCTCGGGTCGGGGACTTTAGGCATGATTTTGGGTTATAGATGATGAATATTGTTTGAACATTGTTTGAATAAATGAAGAACATGTATGAAGATGTTATGAACATTCAAATGTTATGGTTTTTGATCTGTTTTGTGCACATTGTAGACAAACAAACATGTTTAGTGGGTATAGTACATAATTCTCATGAAAATGAAATCCTATTGGCTAGTACTGTTTTGCAGGTTCTAGAAACTGTTTTCTGTGCACGTAATCACGGTTGCGAGTCGCAACCTTTGGTTGCTACTCGAAACCACAGCAGGATTTGTCGAGACCTCCCGGTTGCGAGTCGTAATCAACGCGTATCGATCCGATTGCGAGTCGTAACCACAACTGCTTTGTCGGAACCGCTGGTTGCGAGTCGGAATCTCTGATTGCGAGTCGCAACCAAAGCATGACGAACCGAGACCTCGGTTGCGAGTCGCAACCTTGGTTGCGAGTCACCCTTGTCTCGACTGGGCTGTTATTGGGCCAAAGAACTTGTTGGATTATCTGCTAACTGGACTGCTTGTGTATCTATTACTGTTTAGGCCCAATAACCCCACTGTTTGTATGTTGGACTTTCTGTTGACTGGGCTGCATGTATACCTGCTACTGTAGTTGTTTGCATTTATGTTAAGTGTGTTTTATACGTGTTCACTTGTACCCAACTTGACCCATACTTGGTAACCATGCTAGGACGTGGTGACCAACATACTTAACCAAGTAACGTATCATACCGAGCAACCCAAGGTGAGTTCACAACTTAAAAGCATGCGTCCCGGTGGTTTGGGACACGAGACTAAAACAACCCTATCCCCTTGTAAAGGGGATACCGTATACATTCCTTCCCTAGTTACTGGGAACAAACGTACTTTATCTTCCCTTGTATTGGGAAACCTTTTTAGTTAATTACTGTTTATACGGAATGCAACCAACGGCACTAAACGCAACTCTATCACTCAAGTCCCTACTACATAATACCGATTAGTCGCCGGTGCCAGGCGAACGGGTTATTAGTTGATAGCGCTATTTAGGTCTTACCAGCCTCACACCGTGCCATGGTATGGGATCGGTCGTGAACTAATGTACTCAGGCATCCGTCAATGATGATAGAACATTGACATCGGGGCATCCTGCGGAAACGCAAACGGTTACCTAGTGTTCGGTATTGGAAAAACAGTTTAGTCGCTAACTTTTGGGGTAGCTCCCCATGGCATGTATAAACGGATAAATTAACTGGTGAAACGAGTTTTTTTTTTTGGTAATTCAAACTGGACAACTAGTGAACTCACTCAGCATTATTGTTGACCCCTTACTGCATGCTTTGCAGGTGGCCAGTGACTGGAGCAGCTGCTTGGGATGGGTAGTGGTCATCTGCCCGTGTGTTGGGCATTTATCATGACTTACCTTATGAACGTTGTTTAAAACTATTTATTTATGCTTCCGCTACTTAGTACGGTTTGAACTTGAAACCTTAAACTCTGAACTTGATATTTGCTAATCTTATGGTTAGTAAGTATTACTTTTTATTATCAGTTTAATCATTCAGTATGATTGGTGGCTGGATCCTGGTCAGTCACGCCCTCAAAGCGGGTGTCATCCGCGGGTGGATTTTGGGGGTGTGACAGATTGGTATCAGAGCCATTGGTTATAGTGAACTTGGTTTTAAAAAGGGGGAAAAATCTTTTTGAGAAAAACCAGACTATAACCCGTGACTCGTGACGACACTACACTCCAAGTGCAAGGCTCGACTTACCTGACCTCATAGCTCGGACCCATATTTACTTGCTTGGTTGTCTTATGCTTTCCGCTTTGCTATACGTACTAGTTTGCCTGATTAGATAGATACGTCTTCTCTCTTCTATCTTATTCTCGCTATCACACACTCATACTATGTTTTCTGGTTATGAAGACAATGAGTGGACGCGGACGAGGAAACGTCAACATGACTCAGGCTCAGTTCACTAACCTGCTCAACACTGTGGCTGCAGCTTTCGCAGCTCACCCGATAGGTAAACTCGTTGTTTTAGGATGTTTAGATCCTACCGCCACATCGTCTTTTCGCCTCTAAACCTATTTCGCTTCACTCCTCACAACAGGTCAGCCTGCACCTGTGCAACCACGTGTCTGTACCTTCAAGACCTTCATGGATTGCAAGCCTCTTCCGTTCAGTGGCACTGAGGGTGCCATAGGTCTTCTACACTGGATCGAGAAGGTCGAAGCTGTCTTCGCTGTCTGCGAGTGTCCCCCTGCGAATTGGGTAAAGTTTGCTACTGGTACTCTAGAGGGAAGCGCACTTTCATGGTGGAAGGCGCAAATTCAGATGCTTGGTTTGGAGACTGCAAACGCTACTGCGTGGGAAGATTTCAAGGACATGATCAAGGAAGAGTACTGTCACAGGGATGACATCCACAAGCTGGAAAATGAGTACTATGAACTCAAGATGGTTGGGTCAGAGATTGAGACCTACACCAAGCTGTCCAACGACTATGCTCCTCTTTGTCCAAACATGTCTCGACCTATGTATCGAAGAATCGAACTGTACATCAAGGGTCTGGCTCCAGAAATTCGAAGCCATGTAACTTCAGCTAACCACACTACCATTCAGCCGATCGTTCGACTTGCTCACAAACTCACTGATCAGGCTGTGGAAGAGGGCAGGTTGCCCAAAAGAATCAGTGCTACTGTCGGAACTTCTAGTGACAACAAGCGTAAGTGGGAAGGAAATCAGGGCAAGGATGCTAACTCTACCCAGGCCCTAGCTCAGCAAAGGAAAACTGACAACAACAAAGGCACTCAGCAACAGGGTGGCTACCGGGGAAACTACCCTAAGTGCAACAAATGTAACAGGCACCACAATGGGGCATGCAACAAGGGTCAGTGTCAGCGATGCCACAAGATGGGGCACGAAGCAAAGGATTGTAGGAGTCAGTTCCCAGCAAGACAGAATCAGCAACAACCCCAACAGCAACAGCAGCAGGGAAACAACAGAGCATGTTTTAAATGCGAGGCAACAGGGCACATGCGAAAGGATTGCCCTGAACTGAATCAGAATCGCAACAACAATCAGGGAGCTGGGAACATTGAGCAGAACAACAATGCTGGGAATGCAAGGGGAAGAGCTTTCGTGATTGGAGCTGGAGAAGCAAGGAACGACCCCAACGTCGTGGCGGGTAAGTTCCTACTTGATGATCGTTATGTTTCTGTGTTATTTGATTCCGGTGCCGATGCCAGTTATGTATCCCTTCGCATTAGTAAGAAACTTAAGCACACGCCCGCATTATTAAGTTCTAAGCACATCGTCGAGATAGCTAATGGTAAGAACATCGAGGCCACGCACATGGTCCACGACTGCACACTAGAATTGTCTGGCCACACGTTTAGTATCGATCTTTTCCCTGTCAAACTTGGAAGCTTCGACGTCGTCATTGGTATGGATTGGTTATCCAAACATTGCGCTGAAATCCTCTGTCAAGAGAAAACAGTTCGTATACCTCGTCGTTCTGGCCAACCCCTCATCGTCCAAGGCAACAAAGGTGGAGAAGTCACAGGCATTATCTCGCTCCTGAAAGCCCAGAAGTGTTTGCAGAAAGGGCACACCGCTATCCTAGCACTCGTCACCAATACTCACGAAAAGGAAAAGAGGATTGAAGATTTTCCTGTAGTACGCGACTATCCCGAGGTATTCCCTGAGGAACTACCTGGACTCCCTCCCCACCGTCAGGTCGAATTCCAAATCGAGCTAGCTCCCGGAGCAGCGCCTATAGCTCGTGCACCGTACCGTCTAGCCCCTGCAGAACTGAAGGAACTCTCGACGCAACTACAAGAACTATTGGATAAAGGATTTATCCGTCCTAGTTCATCACCCTGGGGAGCCCCAGTACTCTTTGTCAAGAAGAAAGATGGCACGTTCCGAATGTGCATCGACTATCGTGAGCTGAACAAGGTTACCATCAAGAATCGTTACCCTCTCCCGCGCATCGACGACCTATTCGATCAGTTGCAAGGATCGAGCTACTATTCAAAGATTGACCTACGATCAGGTTATCATCAGCTGAGAGTTCGAAATGAAGACATCTCCAAGACTGCGTTCAGGAATCGTTATGGTCACTATGAATTCCTCGTTATGCCTTTTGGAATGACTAACGCACCTGCAGTGTTCATGGATCTTATGAACCGCGTATGTAAGCCCTACCTCGACAAATTCGTGATTGTGTTTATCGACGACATCCTGATTTATTCGAAAAGTCAAGAAGAGCATGAACGACACCTACGCCTTATTTTGGAACTCCTTCGCAACGAGCAGCTGTACGCCAAATTCTCTAAATGTGACTTCTGGCTTCGAGAAGTCCATTTCCTCGGCCATGTAGTTAATAAGAACGGAATTCACGTCGACCCCGCTAAGATCGAATCGATAAAGAACTGGCCTACGCCTAAGACTCCCACTGAAGTTCGCCAATTCTTGGGCTTGGCAGGCTACTACCGCAGATTCATTCAGGGATTCTCGAAGATTGCACAACCCCTCACAACTCTTACTCAGAAAGGCGTCGCCTACAAGTGGAATGCAGCACAGGAATCTGCTTTTCAGAGGCTTAAGGATAACCTCTGTAGCGCTCCTATTCTCTCGCTACCTGAAGGTACTGACGACTTTGTGGTTTACTGCGATGCGTCTATTCATGGGCTCGGTTGCGTGCTAATGCAACGCGAGAAAGTTATTGCCTACGCCTCTCGACAACTCAAGACGCATGAAAGAAACTACACTACGCACGATTTGGAGCTGGGAGCAGTGATCTTTGCTCTGAAGATATGGAGACATTACCTGTACGGTACCAAGTGCACTATTTACACCGATCACAGGAGTCTCGAGCATATCTTTAGGCAAAAGGAATTGAACATGCGACAACGTCGATGGGTCGAACTCTTGAATGACTACGAATGCGCCATCAAATACCACCCGGGCAAGGCCAATGTCGTGGCAGACGCCCTCAGCCGAAAGGACACCGTACCAAAGCGCGTGCGAGCATTGCAACTTACTATCCAGTCTAACCTCCCTACCCAGATCCGAAATGCTCAAGTTGAAGCATTGAAGCCGGAAAACATCAGGGCTGAGTCTCTGTGAGGATCGAGACAGCAACTAGAACAGAAAGAAGATGGTGCTTACTATGTAACAGGGCGTATCTGGGTTCCACTCTTTGGAGGTTTACGTGAACTCGTGATGGACGAAGCCCACAAGTCCCGCTACTCAGTACATCCTGGTTCGGACAAGATGTACCACGACTTGAAGACTACGTATTGGTGGCCTGGTATGAAGGCCCACATAGCAACATACGTCAGCAAATGCTTGACTTGCGCGAGAGTCAAGACAGAATACCAGAAGCCAGCAGGTCTACTCCAACAACCAGAAATCCCGAAATGGAAATGGGAGCAAATTTCCATGGATTTTGTTACAGGGCTACCTAGGTCTCAACGCGGAAATGATACTATTTGGGTAATAGTGGATCGACTGACCAAGTCCGCGCACTTTCTGGCTATTAAGGAAACAGACAAGTTTTCTACCTTGGCGGAGGTTTACTTAAAGGAAGTAGTGTCGAGGCACGGAGTGCCAACCTCAATTATTTCAGACCGAGACGCTCGATTTACTTCGGAATTGTGGCAAGCTATGCACAAATGCTTTGGCTCACGTTTGGACATGAGCACTGCTTATCACCTGCAAACGGATGGACAGTCCGAACGTACCATCCAAACCCTAGAAGACATGCTTAGAGCGTGTGTGATCGACTTTGGCAAGAACTGGGAAAAGCATCTACCGCTAGTAGAATTCTCTTACAACAACAGCTACCACACTAGTATTCAGGCAGCACCTTTTGAGGCATTGTACGGTCGTAAATGCCGGTCACCTCTCTGCTGGGCAGAAATCGGTGATAGTCAAATCACGGGCCCAGAGATGGTGGTAGATACAACGGAAAAGATTGCCCAGATCAGACAACGCATGGCGGCAGCTCGTGACCGTCAGAAGAGTTACGCTGATAAGCGTAGGAAACCCTTGGAGTTCCAGGTCGGTGACCGGGTTCTACTTAAAGTCTCACCCTGGAAGGGTGTGGTTCGCTTTGGTAAACGGGGCAAGCTTAATCCACGATATATCGGACCATTCGAAATTACCGAGAAAATCGGTAAGGTCGCTTATAGATTGAACCTGCCTGAAGAACTGAGTGCGGTACACAACGTTTTTCACGTATCTAACCTGAAGAAGTGTTGGTCGGATGAAACACTTGTGATTCCTTTTAAGGAACTGACCATTGATGAACAGCTACACTTTACTGAGGAACCGATCGAGATCACGGATCGAGTGATCAAAACCCTCAAACGTAGCCAGATACCTCTTGTACGAGTCCGTTGGAACTCGCGACGTGGCCCAGAGTATACCTGGGAGCGGGAAGATCAGATGAAGCACAAGTATCCCCAGTTGTTCCCAAACGAAAACCCCAGCACTGAAGCTACAACCGAATTTCGGGACGAAATTCCAAACTAACGGGGGGATGATGTGACACCCCGTTGAAACGCTTTCACTCACACTAGCTTGACAGTGGCTGCCTTAACTTTCGGGACGAAAGTTCCTAAAACTTGGGGATAATGTGACACTTCGGGTCTTCCCCGGACAATCTTTCGATGTAACTTGTGTGTACATAGATTCTATTAAAATGAAAATCCTATTGTGTTACATGCTATGTGTATTCATGTAAATGGGTATATAGATATAAACGTGTATGTGTTATATATATATATATATAAATAGATATAAGAGAGTGGGCGTGTATGTGAGATGAACCGGAACCCGAAACCACAACCAAACCCGAGAACCCGACTCGAGACCACGGTCTCGAGTGAACAGTAGCAATGGGCCGGTTTGGGCCTTGTGACCGAGAAACCCAAGCCGGAACCCCCACTAGCCCAATTCGGAACCTTATATAAACCAACCCACCCCTCCCTTAACCATTTTTACAACACTCATCTCACTACACTCTCACACTCTCCTCTCATCTCTCTCACTAAAACCCTAAAACCCTCAAAGAATCACCTTCCTCTCCTTTCCTTCTCCTTCTCGGATCCGACCAACAAGAGCACCCTTTGGATTAGCTTGGAATCATCACTCGAAGGCTCCAATCCATCACCAACTTGAACACCTTTGTGTCACTCTAGAACCGGTTAGTGATGATGATGATGTTGTTTATATTTGCTTGTTACTAAATGATGCTTGATTAGTGTTGTTGTTGTTGTTCTTGCTAGACAAAATAGGTTGTTATGATGGTTGGTTAGATCGGTTATATGTTTCGGACTAAGTGCTAGCTATGTGATTCATGTGATTCATGTTACTAATAAGAGGATATGTTATATTGTTTAGGTTGAATGATCTTCTTTGTTTATTGTCCGATTGATATTAAGGGCTCGGGTCGGGGACTTTAGGCATGATTTTGGGTTATAGATGATGAATATTGTTTGAACATTGTTTGAATAAATGAAGAACATGTATGAAGATGTTATGAACATTCAAATGTTATGGTTTTTGATCTGTTTTGTGCACATTGTAGACAAACAAACATGTTTAGTGGGTATAGTACATAATTCTCATGAAAATGAAATCCTATTGGCTAGTACTGTTTTGCAGGTTCTAGAAACTGTTTTCTGTGCACGTAATCACGGTTGCGAGTCGCAACCTTTGGTTGCTACTCGAAACCACAGCAGGATTTGTCGAGACCTCCCGGTTGCGAGTCGTAATCAACGCGTATCGATCCGATTGCGAGTCGTAACCACAACTGCTTTGTCGGAACCGCTGGTTGCGAGTCGGAATCTCTGATTGCGAGTCGCAACCAAAGCATGACGAACCGAGACCTCGGTTGCGAGTCGCAACCTTGGTTGCGAGTCACCCTTGTCTCGACTGGGCTGTTATTGGGCCAAAGAACTTGTTGGATTATCTGCTAACTGGACTGCTTGTGTATCTATTACTGTTTAGGCCCAATAACCCCACTGTTTGTATGTTGGACTTTCTGTTGATTGGGCTGCATGTATACCTGCTACTGTAGTTGTTTGCATTTATGTTAAGTGTGTTTTATACGTGTTCACTTGTACCCAACTTGACCCATACTTGGTAACCATGCTAGGACGTGGTGACCAACATACTTAACCAAGTAACGTATCATACCGAGCAACCCAAGGTGAGTTCACAACTTAAAAGCATGCGTCCCGGTGGTTTGGGACACGAGACTAAAACAACCCTATCCCCTTGTAAAGGGGATACCGTATACATTCCTTCCCTAGTTACTGGGAACAAACGTACTTTATCTTCCCTTGTATTGGGAAACCTTTTTAGTTAATTACTGTTTATACGGAATGCAACCAACGGCACTAAACGCAACTCTATCACTCAAGTCCCTACTACATAATACCGATTAGTCGCCGGTGCCAGGCGAACGGGTTATTAGTTGATAGCGCTATTTAGGTCTTACCAGCCTCACACCGTGCCATGGTATGGGATCGGTCGTGAACTAATGTACTCAGGCATCCGTCAATGATGATAGAACATTGACATCGGGGCATCCTGCGGAAACGCAAACGGTTACCTAGTGTTCGGTATTGGAAAAACAGTTTAGTCGCTAACTTTTGGGGTAGCTCCCCATGGCATGTATAAACGGATAAATTAACTGGTGAAACGAGTTTTTTTTTTTGGTAATTCAAACTGGACAACTAGTGAACTCACTCAGCATTATTGTTGACCCCTTACTGCATGCTTTGCAGGTGGCCAGTGACTGGAGCAGCTGCTTGGGATGGGTAGTGGTCATCTGCCCGTGTGTTGGGCATTTATCATGACTTACCTTATGAACGTTGTTTAAAACTATTTATTTATGCTTCCGCTACTTAGTACGGTTTGAACTTGAAACCTTAAACTCTGAACTTGATATTTGCTAATCTTATGGTTAGTAAGTATTACTTTTTATTATCAGTTTAATCATTCAGTATGATTGGTGGCTGGATCCTGGTCAGTCACGCCCTCAAAGCGGGTGTCATCCGCGGGTGGATTTTGGGGGTGTGACAAATTCTAACTATTTTATTAAATCTAACCTTCTTCAAGTGGTTCATCATAATGATTTGAGAGAATCTGAGTTGTTATTATTATACGAATGTTTTGATATAAATATGAGGGGTGTCATGTGTTAGTGCATAGTTGTTTGAAATGTTAGTGAAAGAAATTTATTTCTAGGTTGAGATTGTGCAGGTAGCCAAGTTTCGATCCTGGAAATCAATTTTGAAAATTTCGGTTAGAGTCAGATTGATAGATTCTGAAAGCTTATGAAGATCAGATTATGATTCTAAAGATCATGTCAACTGTTGATGCTGATGAACTTAAGGAATCAAGAGATCTGATCAAGAGAATTAGAGAGTTTTATAGCCAGGCATTGATCCTGAAGATATTACTGAAGAACAAAAGAATGTTAGTAAATCGAGAAGGGGAGTCTGAAAATAGAGAGAAAAAGAAAGCCCAAAGACTGATCAAGATTAAAGATGTGAAGACGGTGCTCGATAGTCGACTCCATCAACATCTGAGGGGGAGTCTGTTGGTGCACTACATCTGTTGATTCTGTCTAGGTGTCTAGGATCAGGTCTTGCATTGTATTGTATAGCATAGGGCATGTTATACGAGAAAACAAGAGTATATATAGGTTTTAGGAGGTAGGATCGCTTATAGGGTCTTGAGATGCCTGGATCGCTTATATGGCATCTGGGTCGCTTATATGGTCAAGTCTGGACCGCTCATGTGTCACATGTCCACATGAGCGGACCCAAACTACTATATATAGATGTGCTTGAGCGATCCTCAGTAGTCATTCCTTGTATTCCACGCCGAAGCTCTGCCGGTGTGAAGATTGAGCTGTAAATCGTTTCAAATCAGTAAAACAAGCAGTTAGGAAGAAGTACTAGCTATATCTACTTGCTTTTCTTATTATTCCGCATCTGAATTGCAAGAGACAACCTCTGAACGACTCGTTCGGGTTAGCAATCGATCCTACACTAGTTGACAAGGTGCGGGTTTCACCCCTAACTTGACAACGTCATCCCTTAAGTGTGGTTAGTACTCGTCGGGTCAAGAAAGTTAATTCCGACTTGTTGACGAGGGTCCACTAGATTTGAAATGGAAATTCTCCATCAAGGTGAGGATTTCACTCCTAACTTGATGGCGAATTTTGTTGTAAAAAGAATAAGTGGATTGAGAGTCGTTCACCAAATTGTGGGTTTCAAGCCTATTTTGGTGAAGTCGTCTCGTTTGTATAATACAAGTGTTTTCGAGTTTAACATAATCGTGTAAAATGGCCTTAGGAAAGGCGTATGTTTTGAAATGGTAAAACAAATATGAGCACCTAAAATGTAACCTTTCCATTTTTTCATATAAGAATTATAGGTTTGTTTAAATTTATTTACCATTAGTAACTAGTTTTATTTTTAATATAATTATTCGACCCATATAGTTTTAAAAACTATTTTATATATATAATTGGTTGGAATGTTATACTAATTAATTTGCATGTATATGTGTGATATTTCTAATTTCTATATTAAAATAACATATATAAAAACTTATATTATTAACGGGTAGGCTACGGGTAAGTTGACTGTTAGAAATATGAAGTACCTAGACGGGCCAAGGAACCGTTTAATAATTAAATTATAAAAATACATTATATTTGAACCTACTCCGTTTTTTTATTAAACTTGGTTCAAAATGCAGATAAGATTATTCTCGTTCTAATGACATATTCTTTGTTTTGTAAAACGTCATATTTTAGAAGTTATAAGCGCCAAAT
This sequence comes from Helianthus annuus, assembly GCF_002127325.2. Classification (NCBI taxonomy): domain Eukaryota; kingdom Viridiplantae; phylum Streptophyta; class Magnoliopsida; order Asterales; family Asteraceae; genus Helianthus; species Helianthus annuus. The sequence goes on from NC_035442.2 coordinate 38,461,504, forward strand.
AAATGAAGCAGCTAAATTAATTATAATATATAAATAATAAAATAATAATAAAAAATAAACTTACATTTGAATGAATTGTATGTACACGTCTATGTCTACGTGTGTATTAAAAAATGAAAAGGAATCTTTTAAACTTGAGGAGCATGCCTCACTTTAAGTATAAATAGGAGAGATTGAAACTTTCACAATTGCTTCATCTCTGTTTCCATCTGTCGCAATCTCTCTCTCTAAAAAAAATTCTATATTTCTATTTTTATTTTTATTTTCAACTATAATAAAAATAAAGCACTGCCCCGTTTTAAGTGTTTTAACCCCTGATCACTGATACCCTGTCCGGTTGATCTAGGGCCCCGTAACGCATGTCAAGGCTCTAACCGACTAAGTTCGTTGGGGTTCTGTCTCGTGACGTAGGGATAAAATTAATTGGGTTATTATACTTGACACGAGTGCATTATATATTTTATTAAATAGCTCAGGAGTTATACCCAAGATTATACTAGGAACCTTTCTAGTTGAACCCTAAAGTTACAAAGTGAGTTCATTCTGTTTTTCTCACAGTTTGTGAGTAATTCTCCTTTCTATCACCTTTTTGTGATACAGTTATATGTAAAAATGCTTTCCAAAATCCTAAATATTTATCAGTTATACTTACAGTGATTAAATTTTTGTATTCTGTAAAAACTGCCGGTATGGGAGGTTTTATACATTACTTGATCCTCGTTACTATTGGCCAAAAAGTTAGTCAATAGTAGCATGACCATAAGCACGGGGGAATTGTTCCCCAGTAGCCATAGCCTATAACTAATATTATTTTTACATTAAATCATTAATAAATTTAAGGTATGATTGGGATAAATCTAAATGGTGTGTATATAAAATAAAGCTTTATTAATTATTATTAAAATATATATTAAAGAAAATATATTTAATAATCCTAAATTATTATTAACATTATAAGAATAATGTTTAGTCAATAAATGTATACATAATAAAATATGTCAAATATAATATATTCTAATATACTAAGATTATATTTTAATCTTAGTCACGTTAATATATTAAATAATTGTATCACAATTATTTAACTAATATATTATATTTGATAAAGTTATAGCTATTAATTTGACAGAAAACGATATATTTCATTTTTTGGGCTAATTGGTTTTATGCCATAGAGAATATATTTGACAAAGTAATGTCATGGGACACTACTAAGTTCAGAGTCACTAGTTAGGAGAATGATCAACAGTGATATAACTAGAATCACTAGTTAAGAGAATGATCAACAGTGATATGACCAGAAATATGACCAAAGTCACTAATTGAGAGAATGATCAACAGTGATATGACCAGAGTCACTAGTTGAGAGAATGATCAACGGTGATACGACCCCAGTCATTAGTTGAAAGAATGATCAACAGTGATTTGACCACGTCATGGGAATCACCTAGTGACAGATACCTTTGAATAATAGTAAGATATACTATATATTTATTACTTGATAAACTGCACTATTGGACGAAAGTTAACCAATGAGTGATATGACCACCGTCACATCGGAACTACCACCGTGTTATAAATACTGATTGAGTTTTGGGTAAATATAAACAAATATAAAAACCTTTAATGCTGTAAAGTATAACAATATATTTTTATAAAAATGGAATGAACTCGCCAGTATTTATTACTGATAAAATGTTTTCAAAACACCTTTCAGGTAGTTTGCTATAAAGATAATAGAAGTCAGCTATGGAACACTGAAAGCTTAAATAAAGTGGCTATAAATACCTGAATAAAAGAAGAAATTCATGTTTTATTTATTTGGGTTTATCCCTATAAAAACAATTGAATGGAATATGGGTTTTAGCCCATTTGTTAATATTAAAAGTGTGGTGTTTTACAAACTCTGAAATTATTTGCTAACTACGATCCTGATGAAATTTTTTTTGCTGCGTATTTAATAAACACCGATACCATCTGACTGGTTCACGGCTCCCGCTCCCAGGGTGGGGTCAGGGGCTGTGACAGAAGGTGGTATCAAAGGCACTTGTTTAAGCTATTTAGGTATTCTTTTAATACCTAAACTTAAACAGTAAAGTTTAGAAATTAATACAAAGTAACCTATGTATTATTTTTGTTGATTTAAATATACGTATATATATGTATATGATTCCTGGAAGTATTGTTTTGTTTTAATTATTCTGTGATATTAATAATTGAAAATGTTTGCAATTCAGATGTCTAATGAAGTATCACGTAATCCAGAAGTTCATGCTAATAATGAAAATTATTTGGATAAAAATGCTATAGAAAATATAATAGCCCAAGGAATACCTAATACTATACCTTTAATAATTAAAGCTGTTAAAAACTCCGTAGAACACACCAAAGCTGTGAGTAGCAAGCATACTCGTGACGACATTTTTAGCCATAGTATCAATGGAGGCAATGATGATATTATCAAAACCCCATTTCCCAAGAAAATGAAGGTGATGACTCTCGGGTGTATCTACAAAGAATTTCTAGCTTGTAAACCAACTGAGTTCGCAGGCAGTGAAGGCACCACGACTGCTTTGCGATGGTTGGAAAAGATGGAAGCTGTTCTTAAAATCAGCAAATGTGCCGAAGAAGATAAGGTGATGTATGCTCCCAACCTCTTTAAGGAAGAAGCCTTAGAATGGTTGAATACAATTCTTCAAGCAAAAGGAAGTGACCTGGCTTATGACATGAACTGGGAAAAATTCAAGGAAATGGCAAAAAGGAAATTTTGTCCCCCTTATGAAAAGGAACGAACGGCTAACGAGTTCCTAAATCATAAAATGATAGATGTGAATTGTCATGAATATACGACGACGTTCTTAGAATACGCAAGAATGGTACCAACTCTGGCTTCGCCAGAACCCGTACTAATTTCTCGTTATATTTTGGGATTAGTTAGTGAAATCCGAGATATGGTCAAGGCCGCTAGATCACAGACTATTGAAGAAACAGTTGAACTAGCTAACATCTTGATAGATGGACTAATCCGCACAAGAGAAGGAAACAAGAAGAAAGAGTTAGCCCAGAAAATTTCCCAAGAATTCTACCAGAAGAAAGGAACTGAACTATCAGACCCCGATATTTCCACGTATTACCGGTGGGCCAGGTGGGGAGTATCATGACGTAGTTGATATCATCATAGTCAATTTATCACAGTTTAATGCACAACGGAAGTCTAAAGTAAAAATATTACAAACCGAATGAAAAGTAACATGAGTATTACAAACAGAATGTAAAAAGGATCCAAAGGCGGATCAAGACAAAGAAGATAATTGTTCAACAGATTTTAAGTGACAAAGCTTGCAAGACTCTTATTTATTCACTCAGGAGTAGCCAGCCTATTCCGCCTAGTACCTGCACTTTAGCCTTTTTGGAAAATATGTCAGTTTACACTGGTAAATACAATTAACCGACTCTTTTAAAAACATTTAATAAAATTGATTTAAATGCACAAGGCGCAAATAATCTTTTATAACTTGGGACAATTATTTTAAAAATAATCTTGTATACAGATTTATATGTTTGCCGTCCGTCAGGGCCGGTTAGAAGAGCCGGACAAGATTAGCTGACACACCACAGGTATAATGCCCACAAGGAGAACTCCTTATTGTGGATTACCATTATTACATACGCAACTGTCAGGTGTATGCCTACACCCCGTGCTTAAGTCGTGGCCATTTCAATGAATGAGCCGAGGATATCCAGGACATGGTCATTAACCCCCCTAAAGGCCATATACCAAACAAAACAGATTAAAACAGGTTATGCAAATATATTAATCACAATCCGATTAAACATTTACACACCCGACCAAGCGGTATTATTATAATACCGTATCCCAAGCCCGTATAACGGAAAATAAGTTAAAAGTATTTACCTGAGCAAATTATACAATTTATCCCAGCCGTATACAATTGGCAATTGCAGATATCTTTTACTGGGCTCCTAAATCTGGAACGAAGGTTTTAATAACCTATTAGATTCCTAACGGGTCTTAATTAAGTCTAAACTTAGACCGGTTAGTTTTAAAGGAAGATATACGGTTCAAAACGCAAGATTAAGCGAAGACCAGATTTGAATGTGATTTAGACCCGACAAGTTTGAAGACTTGTATAATATGGGTAAACAAAACACATTCTGGATTTTGAGATAAAAATGATAAGGTTTGACGCGTTTCGGTCAATTTATGCAAACTAGTCACATAAACCGTACCGAACGCGAAAAATGCATAACGGGTAACCAAAAGAGTCATGAACAGGTTTCCTAAGTTAATATGCCTTAAATATGTTGTGATATCAGTAGAATACCTTCCATTATGCCCAAAACGAATTTAAACTCAAATTAAGCCCGTAGGGATATTTTGGTCATTTTAAAGGTTATAAAAGAGGTTAAATATAAATCTGAGGTTTTGGTCTTAAATGATCAGTAAAAATAATTATTTTTGCAGGTCATATCAGTAGGGTATTGCATCTATGTGAAATTTATCATTTATAACCAAACTATGCACCGTAGGGGCATTTTGGTAATTTCACATAAGCTTTAAAGGTCAAATTTGGAAACCTGAGTTCAAAACTTTTGCTTACTGTTAAATTATAAAAATTTACTTAAAACATCAGTAGGTATCAAGTCTTGTATGCCAAAAATAGTTTTAACCCATACTATGCGTCTTAAACGCGTAAAAGTCGGTTTTGAGCGATTTTTGGGTTATAATAGGAAATCTAAGTTTGTGATCAGTTTACAAGGTTCAAAATATTTTATTTATTATATAAAATCAGTAGCAAAAAGTTTGGTATCAAAATGTTATGTAAAACTCATTTTATTAGCAAAAAGTGTATAACCGACAATTACCGAATCAAAGCTAGAACCCTATGTTATGATCAGCTTAAAAATAAATAAAAATCTTCAAAAATCCCAAAAATATTATATTACATCAATGGGTAAAAATTTTGGTGTCAAAATTTGGGTTTAGATAGGCTTTATGCTAATAATGTCGTTTAATTAATAAAAAAGCTTTCAAATTACGATATTGAGCATAACTCCTAATTTAGACCTCAAACTGATGTCAAATTTTTAGAACATGTTTATAAATCAGTAACAAAGGTTTTTGTCCTCTCATATTTTCAAAAATCTCGTTTTAAGGTCAAAAGGGCATAATGGTCAACATTTAAGCAATTAACGAAAACATGCAAATGAATCGGATTAATTAGTAACCAAGTTGTATAACCTCAGAGGGTTATACTAACCTATAACCTGGTCCTAATGGAACTTTAAGGCATGTCTAAACTAAACTAAATCGGGTCAGAACTGAAAGTCAAAGCAAAAGTCTATTTTTGCGACTTTCGGTTCCGAACCGAGCCTAAACTCAAAATTGTCGGATTTAACATACTTAGACATGTTCTTACATTAATTACCAAGTTATATAAGTGTTAAAATAGGTTTCATAGCTTCTACATTGTTAATTATGAGTTTATTTGCAAAATAGCTTTTTGTTGACTTTTTATAATTAAGTTTGACCCGACAATTGACCTAGTTAGAGTAGAAATCAGAGGATGCCCTTTTAAGGGTTTATTACCCACATAATTACCAACTCATAGCCACTTTCAATTCGAAAAATGACTGGACCACTAGTGATTAATCACTAAGTCAAAGCTTAATTACGACGGCTTTGACTTTTAGTCATTAGACTAATAAAACATGAACTAGAGAGGCTAAGAACACCCACAATGGTCCTTAGCACGAATTAAGAGCTGATGGAAGCTTGCTTGAAGTCCAGAGAGCTCCAGAGAGTAAGCTTTGAATGATTTTGTGAATGAGCAAGTTCATGGTTGCAACATAAGGTCCTCATATAGTGATTTAGATGCAACAAGATTACTCCACACAAGTCTACAAGTGTTCCTTGATCATCCTAGGTGTCCCCTATGCATGAAAAACCACTGGTGCAGCTCATGAATTCGAAAACCAGGCCTTTAAGGCGGTGTAACCTGCTGAAACAGGCATCTGCCAACTTTTTCTGCATCTACAGGTTTCAGGCGGCCCGCGTAAGGATTGGCCAAGGCCTTACGCGGCCGGTATGAGGGCCAGATCCGGTCAGCAAGTTTCATTTAATTGCAACTTTGGTCCTTGGTCCTTTAAAACATGTTTTAACTTTCATTTATTGCACTTTTAACCCCCAAACTTGACTTTTAAGGACTCTAAGTCATAAATAAACTTCGTTAAGCTCCCGGTTAGTTATACGATCATCCAAAAAGTCCTGAATTTCAACGTTGATACTTTTAACCCCTTATTTACGAATGTTAGCGTATTTTCCTCATACGATATCGAAACCTTGTGAAATTTTAATCACTTATTCTTGGGAGCATAATTAATCGTTACAAAGCTTAGGGTTTGATAAAAGGTCACTCAGAGGTATAAATTAAACATGTTGACACATTTAACCCTTGCGGTTTGTAAACTTTCACGTTCTTCCATAAACGGCTTCATACGATTCATGATTCATTCGTTTAAGGTATAAACATCGTGTATGGTTGTTGAAAGGTATAATTATCAAATGTTGACACTTTGAATCCTTCTACACACATACTTTCTTTATTTGTCAACTTTAGTCCCTCGTAATCAATTTGTTATTCGTTTAAAGTCGATGACACGTGTCGATATTATATTGGACATGATTTTACGAGGTATTACATGAACCATCATTGGAGCAACCTACCTGCAGAAACGGTAACAAAAAGCATTCAGGAAAATGTGGTTTTAGGAAAACACCCTACTGTGACTTCTGCAAGATGACCGGGCATATAGAGGAAGAGTGTAGAAGGAAAACTAATATTTGTTACAATTGCGGAGAGATAGGACACATCAAACCATACTGCCCAAAACTGACTAAAGTACTCGACAACAAGGCAAAAACAACAGACAGAGCTAAGAAGAACGCGCGAGCATTCGTACTTACTACACAAGAAGTAGAAATGATTCCAGACGTAATCGCTGATATGTAATATCTAAGTTAAGTTATTATCTGACCCTAGTATAAATCAAAGTTATTATATAAATTCATCCTGTCAAGTAATTCATCTATTCATAACCATAATAGACTTGTTAGGTCTTCACTTCATTAAATCATTTACTTGTTAGGTCACCTTGTGGTGGCGTTTTCTTTAATTTGAAACTTGAGCTAATCTCATTTTCACACCTGATGTACGGATAATTTATGTTGGTTCATTATCTTAAAACAGTCTTAATACAATTATGTGTTAAGATAAGAGTACACAAATTCGTATTATATTATGGTGTACCTCTAAAGATTCTTTCATCATTGATAAAAAATTCTATGATATTCATTTGGTCTTTCATCATCAATTGAAAATCCTATAAGATTTATTTGAAATTAATATCCAAATTTACTTCATTAAAACTTTCAGTTGATTACAAACACGGGGAATTTGTTCGGTCACCGTAATTATTGAACTATTTTAATCATTACGACACCTTGTGGCGTCGGTATAAACTTGTATCTTGGACTAATAATAATCATACAAATCATGCAAAACTACGTATGTCTTTCGTTTAACTCATCATTGGAAATAGTTGTCACGGCCCCCGACCCGGTTTGACCCGGTCCAGGAGCCGCGGGACAGAAATCCGTGGTATTTATTATTACAACGGAAGTTTTAACAGGATTGTTTAAAAAAACTTGAAATGCCCGATTTATTTTATTTCACAATTCGGGATAAAACCCATAATTTACAATAAGGGAATTTCACCGAGAAACCCCTGGTTTACAAAACATGTTTATTTATTTTACTAAGCCACTACTTCAAGCTTGTTAGTGCTCCACAACACTTTTCCTTAATTCACAGCAGATCACCTGAAACATGTTTTAAAAAGGTTTTATCAGCAAGAAATACTGGCGAGTCATTCAAGTTGCACAAAACGACACATTGTTATAATCCACAATATTAAGGGAGATTACAATGCTTCTATCAACCAATTACCCCAAATCGGTATTTGTCACTCGACTGTATCTGTGACTATGGTCAGATCACCCATTGGCTAACTCGTCGTCCAATGGTGGCGGGAAACAAGTAATGTATACAATACCCCACATACCGGCAGTAATTGGAGATTACAAAAACTTAATCCCTGTAATTATAACTTTGAAAACAAACATGATTTTGAAAGCAAGTTTGGTAAAAAGAGAATGACTCACATTGCAAGTTTATACGGGCAGAGTTTTGCCTACTGATAAGCCAGATAACCTAGTTTAAATAACAATGCACATGAACTAGATTAGTAACTAATACAACATTTACGATAACTCACGAGATACAACCCTCACAACGAATGACAAAGTGCCATTCTAAACATCCAACGAATTTACGACGAATGACAAAGTATAACCCTAATGCGGGCAGCACTTAAACATCCATTGGATAGTTTCAATCGATCAGATATTGAATCGTAGCAGCGATCGAGTTAATACCCGATATCGTGGCAGCACCTCACTATATGAAATTTATAGTTTTGAGCAGTATAACTTCGTTTTTGAAAGTTTTCGTCGACATAGAATGAAAGCCCCATGCACAGGCTATTTATAGCCTGAATTTGGGTTTTACGCGGCCCGCGTAAACCCATACATAAGTCTTACGCGGCCCGCGAGGCCGCCTAGTCTAGGCGTAGGTCTGGTTGGTCACTAGTAGGGTCACCAGGTAGTCAACACGTTGTCCCGGAACACTTATCCGGTTAAATATGAGTTGACGCGACCCGCGTGAGTTTCCCTTTATGGCTTACGCGGCCCGCCTAGAACCCTAAACACTTATCTGGTCAATTTCCTAGTTGACGCGGCCCGCGTAAGGCTATGCTCAACCTTTACGTGGCCCGCCTAAAACTTATTTTTCTTGTTTTCTTGGTTTTTCATGCGCAGTAGGGTTTTTAGGGTCCGAGTTTTCATTTATGGGTTGTTTAGGGACATTTTTGAGGGTCCTTACAGTAGTCTTAATGCAATTATGTATTAAGACAATGATACACTAAACTCTGTTGTATTTCGGTGTATCCTTGCAATTCAATAGTGTCAATACGTTGATTTTTCTCATGTCATGGTTTGATAGTTGACAAATTATTTTCGTGCTTCTATTTCATTTGAGCTTGTTGATTACGAGTCTTCCTTAATTGACAACTAAAGTAAGTTTCCTTTGACAATGAATTCTATTGATTCTAAAAGTCACTTACAACTTATAAACAGTCGATTTAGACATCTATTGATCATGACTCTCTTTTGGCTTGAACCTAGTCACCTTGGAAATTATATCATTTCATCTCATTCATTTGACATCGATTTCTTGAACTAATTCAATTGAACCATTGAGTCTTATTTATTGTAAAACTCTTATCCATTTGAACATGTCTTGATTCTGTGTCATTTACCATAATACTGTTCTTATTGACTAAGACGTGACATAACTATAACTCTAAAAGAGACATCGTAGCCCAAATCTCGAGGACGAGATTTAAAACAAGGTGGGGAGGATGTAACCTTTCCATTTTTCTTCATATAAGAATTATAGGTTTGATTAAATTTATTAACCATTAGTAACTAGTTTTATTTTTAATATAATTATTCGACCCATATAGTTTTAAAAACTATTTTATATATATATAATTGGTTGGAATGTAATACTAATTAATTTGCTTGTATATGTGTGACATTTCTATTTTCTATATTAAAATAAAGTATATAAAAAACTTAGGGGCTGTTTGGTAGCCTCTTAATGACCATTCAGATGCTACCTCTCAATGGTTTAAAACCTCTGAATGAATAAGAGGTAACCTCAAGTATGAATGGTTAAGAGGTAACCTCTGAATGGTAAATCATCACATGTCACATTCTTCTACCTTTTCATTGGTAAAATTCTTAATGGTTCCATTAAGAGGTAACCTCTTAATGACTATTCAGAGGCTACCAAACAGCCCCTTATATTATTAAACGGGTAGGCTACGGGTAAGTTGACTATTAGAAATATGAAGTACCTAGACGGGCCTAGGAACCGTTTAATAATTAAATTATAAAAATACATTGTATTTGAACCTACTCCGTTTTTAATGAAACTTGGTTCAAAATGTAGATAAGATTATTCTCGTTCTAATGACATATTCATTGTTTTGTAAAACGTCATGTTTTAGAAGTTATAAGAGCCAAATAAGTGAAACAGCTAAATTAATTATAATATATAAATAATAAAATAATAATAATAACTAAACTTACATTTGAATGAATTGCATGTACACGTCTACGTCTACGTGTGTATTCAAAATGAAAAGGAATCTTTTAAACTTGAGGAGCAAGCCTCAGTTTAAGTGTAAATAGGAGATGTTGAAACTTTCACAATTGCTTAATCTCTGTTTCCATCTGTCGTGATTAGGGCTGTAAACAAACCGAACGAACACGAACAAAGCCTTGTTCGTGTTCGTTCATTAAGGAAATAAATGTGTTCACGAACGGTTCATGAACACTTACCGAACGAGATTTTATGTTCGTGTTCGTTCATTAAGGAAATGAGCGTGTTCGTGAATGGTTCACAAACACAAACGAATAAAAATAAATTTGGTGAATGTGACGAAGGATAAAGGTAGATGGCCCAGAGAGTAGCACTGGAACTTGAATCCCTTGTTGTGGAACAGAGGTCATCGTATTCGCCGATATAAATAATGAGAAACGAAAGGGAAAATAGTGCATAAAAAGGTGAAAGAGGGTTTCCTAGCTTAATTGTTAGGGTAATAAATTAAATAAAAGTACAAAAATCTTTAATTAAAAAACAAACCATACGAATATAAACGGACGCAAATGAACGAATGTTCACGAACACTTCACGAACACATTAACGAACGTTCACGAACACAATCGAACGAACGAGACCTTTGTTCATGTTCGTTCATTTAACCAATCGAGCGAAATTTCTTGTTCATGTTCGTTCGTTTATTAAACAAACGAACATAAACGAACTTCCCGCCGAATAGTTCACGAACTGTTCGCTGAACGTTTGGTTTGTTTACAGCCCTAGTCGCGATCTCTCTCTCTCTAAAAAAAGGGTAAATTACACTTTTCGTCCTTTATGTTTGTAACGAGTTGCAACGGATACCCTTTAACTTTAATAATTACAGTCACAGTCCTTTATTTGGAAAATTAATTACAGTTTTCGTCCTTTAACAATAACAAGGTTAAGTTTTTTAGTTAAGTTTATTAACTAAAGGACAATTTAGTCTTTTTACTTAATTTGTTATAGTATAAATAAAATATAATAACCTTAAAATCTTATAAGAACAAATATAAATACCTATCTTCTCTCTTTTACACCTCTCTCTGTATAAACAAACCCAGCACCACCACCATATTTACCCTCCTCTGCAAATCTGAGCCATCCGTCATCTTTTGCCTCCGCCTCACTAACATCTTTGGTTCTTTTCCGGCCAACGATGCCATTCTTAGTTTTAGTTGAGTCCTCCGGTGAAATGCCAAAGTCAAGAGGAAAATTAAGGTTGGCTTTGGTCCCACGCATTTTAAAAGCCGCTTTATCATAAGCTTTTGCAACTTCAATCGGAGAAAGAAAGGTACCCAGCCGAACGTTACCGCGTTTTTTCGGATCTCCGATCTCCGCAACGAACTTTCCTGACCTCCGCTTCCGTATTCCTTTGTATTTCACCTTCTCCTCCTCGAACTCTGTTTTGTTCAAATCGGCCTCCGAATTCTCTTCTTCAGGTGTACTGCCCATCGATACCGGCAGATCTGATCCAAAAATTGATGTGATGCAAACTAGGAAGCAGAAAAGGGGGTGTCAAAAAATATTTCAAGTGGCAAATTTGTTGTTACTTGGTGCTCTTTTTTTGGAAAATTGCCTACTTTCTTTTGTCAGATTAGCTTTTTCTTATTTGCAGAGCCTCCAATATTCCGATGGCGGTGGTGGTAGCCATGGTTGTGATGGTGTTTGTTAGAGAGAGAGAGAGAGTTCAGAAGGTGAGAGATGGGGCTGAAATTTTATGATTTAATATATTAAATTTTCTTGAATTCTATTTATTTACAAATAAATGGGGTAAAATTACTGAAATACCCTCATGTGCGATGCACATGACTAGACTTAACATGTAAAATAAACCAGGTTACTGCTAAAGGACCTAGGATGTAATGTTTTTAACAAAAAAAGGACTGTGACTGTAATTATTAAAGTTAAAGGTCATCCATTGCAATTCGATATAAACATAAAGGACGAAAAGTGTAATTTACCCCTAAAAAATTTCTATATTTCTATTTTTATTTTCAACTATAATAAAAATAAAGCCCTGCCCGTTTTAAATGTTTTAACCCCTGATCACTGATACCTTGTCCGATTGATCTAGGGCCCCGTAACGCATGTCAAGGCTCTGCCCGACTAAGTTTGTTGGGGTTCTGTCTCATGACGTAGGGATAAAGTTGAATTGGGTTACTATATTTAACACGAGTGCATTATATATTTTATTACATAGCTCAGGAGTTATACCCAAGATTATACCAGGAGGCTTTCTAGTTGAACCCTAAAGTTACAAAGTGAGTTCATTCTCTTTTTCTCACAGTTCGTGAGTCATTCTTCTTTTTTATCACCTTTTTATGATACAGCTATATTTAAAAGTGCTTTTCAAAATCCTAAATGTTTATCAATTATACTTACAGTGATTAAATTTTTGTATTCTGTAATAACTGCCGGTATGAGAGGTTTTATGCATTACTTGACCCTCATTACTATTGGCAAAATAGTTAGCCAATAGTAGCATGACCACAAGCACAGGGAATTGTGCCCCAGTAGCCATAGCCTATAACTAATATTTTTTACATTAAATCATAAATAAATTTAAGGTATGATTGAGATAAATCTAAATGGTGTGTATATAAAATAAAGCTTCATTAATTATTATTAAAATATATATTAAAGAAAATATATTTAATAAACCTAAATTACTATTAGCATTATAAAAATAATGTTTAGTCAATAAATGTATACCATAATAAAATATGTCAAATATAATATATTCTAATATACTAAGATTATATTTTAATCTTAGTCACGTTAATATATTAAATAATTGTATCACAATTATTTAATTAATATATTATATTTGATAAAGTTATAGCTATTAATTTGAAAGAAAATGATATATTTCATTTTCTGGGTTAATTGGTTTTATGCCATAGAAAATATATTTGACAAAGTAATGTCATGGGACACTACTAAGTTCAGAGTCATTAGTTGAGAGAATGATCAACAGTGATATAACTTGAATCACTAGTTGAGAGAATGATCAACAGTGATATGACCAGACTCACTAGTTGAGAGAATGATCAACAGTGATATGACCCCAGTCACTAGTTGAAAGAATGATCAACAGTGATTTGACCACGTCACGGGAATCGCCTAGTGACAGATACCTTTGAATAATAGTAAGATATACTATATATTTATTACTTGATAAATTGCACTATTGGACGAAAGTTAGCCAATGAGTGATATGACCACCGTCACATCAGAACTGCCACCATGTGACAAATACTGATTGAGTTTTTAGGTAAATATAAACAAATATATTTTTTATTTAAAAATGGAATGAACTCACCAGTATTTATTACTGATAAAATGTTTTCAAAACACGTTTCAGGTAGTTTGCTATAAAGATAATAGAAGCCAGCTATGGAGTACTAAAGGCTTAAATAAAGTGGCTATAAATACCTGAATAAAAGAAGAAATTTATGTTTTATTTATTTGGGTTTATCCCTATAAAAACAATTGAATGGAATATGGGTTTTAGCCCATTTGTTTAATATTAAAAGTGTGGTGTTTTACAAACTCTGAAATTATTTCCTAACTACAATGCTGATGAAAAATTTTCCGCTGCGTATTTAATAAACGCCGATACCATCTGACTGGTTCACGGCTCCCGCTCCCAGGGTGGGGTCTGGGGCTGTGACATAAAAGGCATTCAAGAATTTAGCACATAAATCAAGTATGGTCGAGTATGGTGCTTAACTATAGACTAGGTCAAAAGCATGACATTTTTCCTAATTTCCGATAGTTATGGCTCTGATACCAATCTGTCACACTCCAACCGATGGCGAAAACATCAGGGTGAGACGAAATAGATTGCTCATTACTCATAACACTAAATTGTGACAAGTATTTAAATAATAAATTTCAATTCATTGCTAAAAGAATCAATTACATTGTTTGAAAGTATAGTTCAATACGAAAGTATTGGCGAGTATACAAGTTTTGGAATACTAGCATATAGGTATAAATGGTTGCCTCAAATCCAACATGGCAATTCATATACAAAGTTGTAGCTAGCATGCATAACTATAGGCCAAACCCAAGTGTCCACGAGAATAATGTGCATCCCTCGTCACCGAAGTGAACGAGACCGTAATGTAGAATGTGCATCCATCAACACCGAAGTGATCGAGACCGTAAAGCATGTTAACTTAACAATACCCCGTCGGGTGGTGTGCTACTTCTATAGCGCTATAATTGTTAAGGTGGGCTAGCTAAGTTAATGGCAAATAAAGTTCATGAAGGTATTCTAGCATAAACAACCTAAGCATAACAAATAGCATGTTTGGCGGATTGAGTGATTAAATATGTTTGATTGTGTGTATTGTGAATTTGATAGTTGAAACATGTTACACCCAAAAGTGCATTAAAGCGTAAAAAAGGGTCAAGTATACTCACGGTTTGTGAAGAAATTTCCACTTAGCAAGTTTGACGAGTCTTGAGTTGTTGGAACACCGAAGTTACCAATTTTGGTTCTTGAACTTTTTGCCCAAAGTTGAAAATGTAGGATCGTTTTGCAGACCCAAACGAGTCGATCAGAAGAGATCTCGACCAATACAAAAGGCGGAAACAGATGTATCGGTGTTATTTCAGCTGGATTGCACAAGAAATCACTTTAAATTGTCTCTGTATTGATATCAGATCGTTTTACAATGCTGGAGACACTTCGGCAGAGCTTCGCTACCAGAATCGAATCGTTACAAATGAAATCACAAGTCACGTATTTATAGGCGCAGCCATTTCGCACGAAACAGCTCACACGAAATGGCCTTGCCATTTCGTGCGAAATGGACATTTCCCATTTCGTGCGAAATGGTCTAACCCACATATTTCTCATATTTCTCGTACTACGTGCCCTGATCTAACCAACCTAATACAAGACTCGATACAAGACGAAGTCGACAGACATATGCACCAACAGACTCCCCCTTGGATGTTGACGAAGTCTTCAGTATCGAGTCTTCGAAATCTTTAGTCTTTATCAGTCTTCTCGCACTTTCCAAAGATTCTCCATTGTAAGCATCCTCAATCAATCTCTATCTTTCTCTTCTCTTTCTTTTTTCCCTTCACAAGATCAGAATCGCAACCTGGCTTTTGAGCTATCTAATTCTCTTGATCAGGTCTCTTGATTCCTTAAGTTCTTCAGCATTAGCAACTCGTTGTCAACATAGTTCCAGGATCAAACACTAGCTCTAACTTCTTCCTCTTGATTGTCTTCAGACTCTCCCTTTCAATAAACTGGGATCGCAGTCTGGAATTCTCGTTCTAGGATCGTAACCTGATTCACACTCTGCTCCGGCTTTCTCAGGTTCTGAAACATCTCCTGGCTCTTCGTAACCACAGGAATCAGGACCTGGCTCATTTCAAACTTCATTCCTGCACATTCTCTACCTCATAATAAATTTCACAAATTTAAAATTTTACAAATTTAGAAATCACATGCAGGTATCGTTCAAAATGATTTAAACTCTGATGACCACTTGTAAGAATAACATCTCTTTCTTTCTGAAATAAACTCTCCCAACCTGTTCATCATGTTTAGCACTTGGAAGTTTGAAAATCAGCTTTTCAGCAACAGTTGTCGAATTTTTTTTTCATTTTTCAAAATTTTATTCTAAAACACACTAAAAATCTTTTTGGATTTTTGTTTTTAATGAAAATTAGAAAAGAAATAATATTTTTGTGAGATCGTGTAAGAGGATCATATCAGTTTATGAGACAACTCACTAACACCGTTAAGCTTTAAACATTTTAAGTACTAAACAATTCACGTAGATTGTCAGTATACTGATCCACTTAAATTTTCACATAAAGTTCAACTGTTTCGAGATACGAGATTAGTATTTTAAACACTTGAACTTATTCGCGTGTACCACCTCTTGAATATACTCCCGTATCCAGACTCCTATATTCAGTCTTACAGGTGAATGTACAATAATGATATCTGTAAACGGGTAATGCGAAACCATGAGAGCTCAGGTTAGAACTTCCATTCAGACAAAGAGATGATGGCTCGACTTTAGGTGAGTCCCGTTTGGGGATCTTTTCTTCAACAACACATGATTTAACATTTTTCAATGTTTCATCATTTTTTATGCTGAGGGTGAGCTTTACGATTAAAGCAATGTAAAGTATTATACGAGGACTAGGCTATTGCTCTTGCAAAATCAGAAGTCCTGGTATAATACCCCAGATATCATCACGCATAAAGACCTAGTATGTCAGAAATAGAAAGCCCTTCAAACAAGATTTTAGGGGTTACCCATATATCCGAGAGATGTTCCCCACGAGATAAGTAAGCTATTCGATATTTAGGTTTATATCTCGAAAATAATCTACTGAATGAGTAAAAACCTACTGGCATATCATCAGTGAGATCATTTATTACATTTGACTTTCCAATTCTTTAGCGTACTGTGATAGTCCACCGATGTACTATCATTTCCTCTTTTTCACAACAAAACTCTTTTTTTTATTTTTTTAATGTTTTTGGATTTTCTGAAATTTATCATGTTTTTGAATTTTTCAAATTTTCGAAATTTCTAAAATTTTTACTCCCCCTAAAATCAAAATTATGTTTCAAATTTTGATTTTCAAGGAAAATTTGAAAACAAACTATACAAATAAAGTGACAACTGTTGTGAATTGCTTCAAATCGCCATCCACTTGGCATAAACAATCAGAACTCCCCCTGATAACAAACTACTTTCCCATTATGATTTCAAAACACTTAAGTTTGTTTTAATCAAAATGGTTTTTCCAGAAAATTAGTTTTGTTGAAACGACTTGTAAGATTGGGGTTTTCATCACATTGTTCTTTTAACCACTTGTATGAGGGTTAGATCAAGTTCAACTTAATGACCTTGATTAACCACTTGTAGGTTCACTTGTAGGAACTTATCAACAATACCACTTGTAAATCTATCAAACAAACATTTTCAAGAATGATGCCTGCTCCACGATTACCAACTTGGGAGCTCCGGCAAGTCCAGATTTTTAGTCATGATAAGTTCTATCCCAGTTACTAATCTGGGATGAACCATCTTCCTCAGGTTTCTTTGTTTTCTTCTCTTAAAATTCTTTAACCCCTTTGACCTTCCCGTCAATCATTTTTCAAAAAATATTTTGAACTGTGGGGTTAAAAGCCTTTCCAATATCAAATTCTTTCTTTTCAGAAAAGGATTGATTTGAAATCTCAACCTTTCCAATTTTTAATTTCAAATTTTCAGCCCGCAATGGTGGAAAATTTGCATCATCCAAAGGCGGCACTGAATTTTCTTCTTTTCTCACAATTTGTGGCTCCACTGACTTTGACGAGTCAGATTCAACGCCATAAGATAGCTCCTCTGATTTTGATGAATCAGAATCATTGCTAGAAATATCATCAGATTTCTTAACAACCCATTTTTTGTTGTTAAGCTTTGCTTTTCTTTTGTGAACACTCGTTGAACATTCACCAACCTTAAACTTTGAATTTTTGAAAACTTTAAATTGTTTGGTTGGTAGTTCATTTTCAACCATTTTTCCTTTGAGTTTTTCAGAGACTCCCTGTTTTGCTTGGATTGCCTTTGGACAATTCCTGACAATATGACCAACTATGTTGCATTGAAAACAGATTCTCGTCTCTTTCTTCTGAGCAACATCCTTCTTCAATCCTTCTTGCTTCTTAGCAAGGAATTCTTTGTTTGATTGCTTTCTGAACAAGTGCTCTTTTTCTTCTTCAGACGATGTTCCTGAAACAAATATAGTTTTTGGTTCATAAGATTTTTCATTTTTATGATTTTCTGGTAGAATAAAGCCTAAACCTTTCTTTTTAAAATTACCGTTATGGTTTGGTTTCTTTTGATAACCTGAACTAGAACTGTAATCCTTTTTCTTGTTTAGTCCTTGTTGAATTCTTGAGGTGTAAGTTTAAGGTTTTTCAGAAAGATTTACATTTTTTATTTCAGAAATATTAATTTCTGTTAGTTTGAAAACCTTTTTAATCATGTAAGTTTTAACACCTCTTATTGGAAATTCTTTATCAGAATATAATTTGTCAGAATCATTCAAAGTATATACCACTTTAATTGGTTCGTCATTCAAATTAGATTTTGATAACAGAAATTCTTTATTATAAACTCTTTTGCCCTGTTTGACTTTTGGACTTGACGTGTCAGACTCAGACTTTGGCTTTGATTTTGACTCCGACTTTGACTCCTCCGTTTCATCTTTATCCAACACCTGATCGACCACTTTCTTTATTAACTCGGACTCGTGAACAGTGTCGGATGATGTGAAAGTGACATCAATGTTTTATGGTAATTTATCTGAAAGCTCAGATTCCCACTGTAAATTGGTTGCCTTTTTGACTCTTTCTGAATTTGGATTTCGTCGAGAATATCCATTTTCAAGCGGGGGTGGATGTAACACCCGTTCTTATAATCCATGGTTTAACGTATATTTTACGAAAACAATCATGTAATTAAGATTACATATACATCGGAAATACGAGTTTATTAAAACTTTTACAAATCATAAGTTATTCTACATAACGTGATCGGGTTCGTCGTTAAAAATTTACAACGAGGCAATGTGCGGAAGCATGTGTCTTTATCGTGTTCAGTTCTTCATTGAGCTTGATCGTTTTCCGGCATCCAAAAAGTACCTACATTTCATAAAAACATGAAATGTTTTAGTCATACGGGATTTAATACGTATCTAAACGAGTCTGGGAAACAAAACTGTTCAAAATACATTTTTGATCAGGGTCCACCGTAAATTACGGTGGACACCGTAATTTACGGTAGCCCTGATTTGAAAACACTCCACCGTAAGGCAGGAGCTATCCGCCGTAACATTCTCAGTCCCCACCGTAACTTACGGTACCACCGTAAGTTACGGTGGACTCTGCATCAGATTCTTCCATTTCGCCGTTTTCGACACGGAAACTTCCGTATCTTTAAATCCGTTTGTCCGTTTGACTTACCGTTTCTTCCTACGTGATTGTAATTTGATTCCCCATCCTATGGAGTTAAAATCCAACATCCGGATTAACAAAAATTTCAGACTTTAACTCTTCGGCTTATTACTCTTTTTACCGACTTTTGACCCGTTCGTGGTTTCATCATCAAACATGGTTATGGCCCTTGTTTCTTCTATAAAACATATTATTATAATTATTTCCTATTATACAAGGTTCAATTCACGGGTCATTACACATTCTTAACCCGTTTCGCTAAAACTTCCATTTTGACCCATTAAGGGTATTTACTCATTTTTGTCTAGAACTTGTACCTTTTCTTTTGTCGCTACAAAATTCCATATCGAATTAACTACAATTATTCCACCACAACTATTTTGTGGTGGATATATCATAACGAACCCCTTTTTCCCTATCTTACCCATCGGTTGATCATTTTACGCAATTGACCACTTTTGAGCATTTGACCCGCGGATGTGCATTCCTATGACCTTTATTCATGTCTAATGATCCCATAATCTTAATGTAAGTTTCTAAACAACCCCTATGGGTCGTTTGCCCAATATACCCTTCAAGGTATTTTGGTCAACTTTAGTCCCTCACTATACGACGAAGGACTTTCGCTAAATATTTGACCAAATTATATGTTTAACTAAAAGCTTAATTGTACATACCTGGCTCGGGTCAAAGTATTGACCCATTTACATAACTTTTGCTTTAAATCTTTTTAGTTAAAGCGATGCAAGCTTATGTTATTTCCTGTGATTACAAAACTCAACAAGTGATTGTCAAATGTTATTGTCAAATGGTGTTAACAACACCATTTGACCCATTTAGTCTAACCGACTCTTTGTCCGTATGAGATGGTATTTAATTACCATTTCATCCCCTTAAACCTTTTCAGGTTTTCCTTTGAACTTGTTTCATTCAAACTGTTTTTATTTATTTGTCATTACATGACTAATTTACCATTTTATTCCTTTTACTATAGTCATGATTTCATACCATTTTCCATCATTCCGACTCTCATTGAATCATGTCGAAATATCATGTATCAACCATTTAGTAGCATTCATATTAATACCTGAAATTAGTAACTTCGCAAATAATGTAAAAAGGGGCGTAAGTTATACTTACCTCGCATCCGAAGTACGCTTTTCCTTTCCTTCTTGATTCGTTTGACCCGCTCCCTCATCAAGCTTCCACCTAGCTTGTTACGCGTCAAACTATCATCATCGTTTTCAAGGCGGTTAGTTTAATCATAATTTAATACGATTATTCCACCTTACACATTTCACATTAAAAATTAGCATTTATCGTAGTATAGGTCAGTTTGACTTTTTAAAAGTCAAATGCCCATTAGTATACTAATTTGCATATTCGAGTTCATCAACTAGTTCTAGCATTCTTTAATTACCCGGTAGGCGTTATCTTTAGACCACCGTTTTAACCAAAGTTCTAACCACAATTATCACATGTAGAACTCTTTTTAATCATATTTTGCATAATAGCCAAAACATCACAATTAGGTGTTTTAACTACAAAAATTCTAGTTTCGTGCCTTCATTGAGGCATTTCAACAAACACTTTAAGGGCAGAATTTTACATGTGTATTTATCAAGTCTCTAGCTTATCTCTTAGCCAAAATTTCACATAAATCAACCATCTTACAAAGTGGTTGACTTCTATAATTTCTGAAATCACTTCAAAATTGTCAATTTACACTAGATCAACAATCTATTTCCTAGTGTTCATCAAATTTCACATAATTCACTAATCACCTACAATGGTGATCATAGTTTTCACTAAAAATTCACATGATTTCAGCTTGTGTTTGTCTAGGGTTTGTCCCTAAACTCTATAGTAGTTCCTAAATCATCATAACATACACATGCAACTAGAATCTCAGATTATTCCCAATTCATGAGAATTTCAAGTTGAAAGATTTCTCAAAATTTTACATACCTTGTAATCCCCTTGTGATGAGGATCAGGAATCTATGTTTAGAATTCGATTTGAACTTGGATTGAAGCTTCAATTTGCAAGATTTATGAAGTTCTAGGGTTTTGAAGGAGTGGGGGTCGCCCCCTGCTTGCTCTGATCGACCAGACCCCCAAAATGGGGTGTTTGGTTTAGTTTTTATTTGTTTAATAAAAATCAAGTTTTTATTTTTAACATTATTGGCCCCTCTAATTTGGTTAGTTAATTAAGTAGGGCACAACCTACATTATTTCTAACACTATTTCCCACTTATTAACTAGGTTAAACATTCCTAATTGAATTAGTGGGTTTTGGAAATCCATGACTAAGTTTAGTTTAAGTCCCGTTAACTTGGGCCTTCTATAAACTTTATTTCCCAAACACATTCTTTTCTCTTTTTATTAAATATTGGATATAATTATATAATAATCCTAATATTTTCTGGCTTAATTTTTACCACTAACGGTTCCTTAGCCGTCTGTTAGTTTTAGCGTGGTTTGATTACCAAACCCGTTTTTGGGGTGTTACAAGTCTACCCCCCTTAAGGAGGTTTCGTCCTCGAAACCTTTTCTTACATAATTCATTGAGTTTAAACTCAATGCATTTGTAACACCCCAACCCGGAAGGGCTGACGTGTCACAATAACGGTAACATAAACAAAAGTCATAATTCCCTTTATTTGATAAGGATACAACCACATGACTATTAAAATTAAGATTAATATACAAGCGGAGACATTCATCTTAATTAACTAACATCTTCAGATTTATTCCTAGGCTTTATTCTTCTCTCTTTTCCCCTCCCAAAGTAACCTGTGGACCTGTATATACAAAAAAGTTTACGGAATGAGCCGAATGCTCAGTACGGAATTTTAGGCTCAAATAACAAATAATGCTTTATATGAAATCTTATCTGGATGGAACTTTATGTGAAAATGATATGATGCAAGAACATAATTTCATAATCATATCTTACGGATGTACCCATGAGCAAACTTAAAACGTGACAATACACAGGTAGCTACTCCTGCATAATTATCACATGAGATGGCGAATTGGCATACCCGTTATCCACCTCCTTATACTTAAATCCTAGGATCGATCCATACGCCTCCTAATAGCCTTATGTACGACACTTGTACTTAAGAGACGTCGTGAACTGATCTCTCCGTCACGGATGGAGCACATGATGTTGATGCCACAACAACATGCTCGTGGGACACTCCACGAGAAGCGATACTCAGGGTATCAGAGTACAAATGGTCTTATTCACATAACTTATAAAACTTATTTTCATAACAAAACGGAACATATATTGGAACATGCGATAATGAGTATAACATAATACTATCGCATGACATGAAAGCTAAATCAAATGATTAGGATAGGAACCGAAGGGACTGTCAAATGAATCGATAATCAAAGACGTAAGGAGTTTTTAACAGATATAGTAATTTAGTGGTTTTATAACAATTTGAATATGAAGCAATAAAGAGTGGGGTAAGGATCCGTACCTTAATAACTCCAAAGTGAAGCTACCTTGTGCCAATATTTTAGATTTATACGGGCAGAGTTTAGATACTGATTAATCTTTTAACCTAATTTAAATAACATGCACACAAACTAGGTTAGTAACTTAATACAGCATTTACGTCAATTCACGAGATTAAACCCTCACAATGATTAACAAGTGCAATACTTAACAATTCAATCGGATTCACAACGAATAACAGAGCATAGTCCGAATTCGAACAGCACTCAAATATTCAGGTTGAAATCACGACGAATAATCAAAGTACAAGCTCAATTTGAGCAGCACTCGGACAATCGTTGGATAGTTATAATCGATCGGACGTTGAATCGTAATAGCGATCGAGTTATTACCATGATTGCGGCAGCAATTCAAGATCTGTGTGTGTTGTTGGACTGTTTAGACGATATCTCAGCCTACAGAGAGAGTTTTCTCGTCGTTCAAATGCCAAAATCTAAGTCCCAAAGCCCTCTATTTATAGCTGGAAAATCGTCCCCTTCGCGTGTCGCGACAGGGAAACCTAGTTCTGTCGCGTGGCGCGACGGGTTGCTTTTTAGCATAGGGTTGCCATGTGTCCCGGTAGCCTAGCTGAGTCGACAACTTCTTAAAATTCTATGTTGACAACGAATAATTAGGATAATCGTCAGGTAGGAAATACCCCTCTGAGTTTTTAGGGGCCCTGATCCTAATTCTGATTGTTCTGAAACTTTCAGGGTTTGTGCAGAATCACCTGGGGATCTTAATTTGGGTTTTCTAGTGGTTTATAATTACTATTATTCTTTTTATTTCTAGAATAATGATTTTAAATTTATGGGCATTACAGCATTCTACCCGAGAAATTACTTATACTTTTTAATCAATCGTTAGTATTACCCGAAAAGTTTGGTAACATCTTTTTGGTTACTAATTGTCTACATATCTCATACGACATAGTGTAACTTCGAAATAACGTAATCTCATTATTTCCACTAGTTTAGTTAACTTAGCGATATCCGTCGCTTTCATATACTATCGAATTCCTTATGAATCCGATACTTTGAACCGTTTAAAGGTCTTTAGTGAAATCTTTCACTTTTAGCAACAATTTCTTTTGTTTTCAAATTCATTTATTCGGTTCAGTTATACCGAATCCACCGCTTACAAGCAACCAAATTACTTAAATGACCTTAACCGGTCTCGCTTACTAGACTTATTAGTCCAGTTACTTTTTACCGTTTGCTTGGTTATAATGTGATTCTACTTCACATTACATTTCTTGACCGTGATTGCGTTACATCATGTTTAATTTATATCAAAATCTCATTTTCGAAAATATCACTTTTCGAATATATCGTCTTGCGCCTATCCGTGTCAAGACTTGTATCTTTCATGCTTACTATTTAAATTCCTATCAGAATTTATGTTTGTAGAAACATTATTTCTTACTAAAACCGAAGTTTTAGTTTTAGGATCTTCTCTTTAACTTTTGTCAATTATCCATACCAGGACATTGACAGTCCATAATTTATTCTTATTTGGTTATATCCCATTATCGGGCTCATTATTCTCTTGCATTTAACACTACCTTTATCTGGCTAGTGCTCATTTGTGCCATTCGGCGTTATATTGTATTCAACATGTTTGACCTATTAATGTGAAATCCATCACTTATAAACAATCAACTTTATTCTTTATTCAACCCATTCGACTTCGAATAGTTGAACATATTTACTCACAATTTCTATATACGAGATTTTATAGTCATAACTCGTAATCCAAGTTACTTTGATTTTTCAACCCGCGTTCACGTCTCTTGATTTACGCATGTGTTTAATTCTTACCCATCCACCGGGTGTTTTACCGAAGTTGTTATTATTGCAACCCTCCCGGTATGCATTAAGACCTCGCTTCGTTTTTTTTTTATATTCCGACTTTGTCTTTAAGTTTGACGTTTTACAAAAACGACTCGTTTAGGGACATATTCGCATTTTCCGGGTTCGAGTGTAAGTACACTCCCTCCCAATGCTTGTCTAAATCATTTTTCATGTTTGCGTTTTCTGGGTTCGAGTGTAAGTACACTCCCTCCCAATACTCGTCTAAATCATTCTACTTCACATTACATTTCTTGACCGTGATTGCGTTACATCATGTTTAATTTATATCAAAATCTCATTTTCGAAAATATCACTTTTCGAATATATCGTCTTGCGCCTATCCGTGTCAAGACTTGTATCTTTCATGCTTACTATTTAAATTCCTATCAGAATTTATGTTTGTAAAAACATTATTTCTTACTAAAACCGAAGTTTTAGTTTTAGGATCTTCTCTTTAACTTTTGTCAATTATCCATACCAGGATATTGACAGTCCATAATTTATTCTTATTTGGTTATATCCCATTACCGGGCTCATTATTCTCTTGCATTTAACACTACCTTTATCTGGCTAGTGCTCATTTGTGCCATTCGGCGTTATATTGTATTCAACATGTTTGACCTATTAATGTGAAATCCATCACTTATAAACAATCAACTTTATTCTTTATTCAACCCATTCGACTTCGAATAGTTGAACATATTTACTCACAATTTCTATATACGAGATTTTATAGTCATAACTCGTAATCCAAGTTACTTTGATTTTTCAACCCGCGTTCACGTCTCTTGATTTACGCATGTGTTTAATTCTTACCCATCCACCGGGTGTTTTACCGAAGTTGTTATTATTGCAACCCTCCCGGTATGCATTAAGACCTCGCTTCGTTTTTTTTTTATATTCCGACTTTGTCTTTAAGTTTGACGTTTTACAAAAACGACTCGTTTAGGGACATATTCGCATTTTCCGGGTTCGAGTGTAAGTACACTCCCTCCCAATGCTTGTCTAAATCATTTTTCATGTTTGCGTTTTCTGGGTTCGAGTGTAAGTACACTCCCTCCCAATACTCGTCTAAATCACTTTTCATGCTTGCATTTTCTGGGTTCGAGTGTAAGTACACTCCCTCCCAATACTTGCCTAAATCATTTTACATGCTTGTGTTATCTGGGTTCGAGTGTAAGTACACTCCCTCCCAATACTTGTCTAAATCATCTTACATGCTTGTGTTTTCTGGGTTCGAGTGTAAGTACACTCCCTCCCAATACTTGTCTAAATCATCTTACATGCTTGTGTTTTCTGGGTTCGAGTGTAAGTACACTCCCTCCCAATACTTGTCTAAATCATTTTACATGCTTGTGTTTTCTGGGTTCGAGTGTAAGTACACTCCCTCCCAATACTTGTCTAAATCATTTTACATGCTTGTTTGTCCCTTCATTCGGGCTCATTATCCTGATGTAATACGCTTCTGTCACTCGGTTGTGCGTTTACATTATCATCAAACATTTTGCTTATCTGATTCATTTGGGTACTTTTAAGTTAGCCCCCATTCACACCGTCCTTACTACATCGGATGTAAACGTGTCCGCCATAAGAAGTTCATGGTATCATATGCCACTACTTACTTGGCCAGAGTAAGCGATTAACACATGACACACATGACCTTTTTATAGTTTTCACATCACGCCCTATGTAAGTAACGCCTCTATTTGTTTCTCTTGGAGACAATATCCCGAATACATTTTCTATTCTGGTTTTTTTTTTCCAAGTTTTTAATCTACATATGCAACTTTCAATTTCTACTTATTTGTTGCATTTTACTATTTGTGTGATTATTTAAAATGTGCACCTGGTAATGTTTGCCCCAACGGGCGTTCCTTGCCATTAACCTTGTTCGCGGTCGTTACGCGATTTAGTCCTCGGCGAGCATGCTCCTCTCGTCATACTTCAGATCGTTCCATCATTATATCCACAATTCGTTTGACTCTCGTCGTCTTCAAACGCGAGTGTCCTTCAATTAAAACATTCACAAAGTTAGCAACGTCAACTTCAATAATCGCCCGTATTATAATACAAGGCTTTTTCTACTATACGCGTCAACGCGCGTATTTTCGTCAACTATATCAATCATTTTAATTGGGGTAACGTGTATCACACGATAGCCCTATGTGTTGTTTACAACACTTTAGCATGCTAAACTATTAACATACTTGTACTTACCGGATTTGCGATCAAGCTTCGAACCGAACACTATTCTTTGTCAAGAGCATAAGGTTTAAGTCCAAGCATGGTTCCTCCCCACCATACTCGAATCTCTTAAACCAAGGCTCTGATACCAACTTTTAACACCCGTTCTTATAATCCATGGTTTAACGTATATTTTACGAAAACAATCATGTAATTAAGATTACATATACATCGGAAATACGGGTTTATTAAAACTTTTACAAATCATAAGTTATTCTACATAACGTGATCGGGTTCGTCGTTAAAAATTTACAACGAGGCAATGTGCGGAAGCATGTGTCTTTATCGTGTTCAGTTCTTCATTGAGCTTGATCGTCTTCCGGCATCCAAAAAGTACCTACATTTCATAAAAACATGAAATGTTTTAGTCATACGGGATTTAATACGTATCTAAACGAGTCCGGGAAACAAAACTGTTCAAAATACATTTTTGATCAGGGTTCACCGTAAATTACGGTGGACACCGTAATTTACGGTAGCCCTGATTTGAAAACACTCCACCGTAAGGCAGGAGCTATCTGCCATAACATTCTCAGTCCCCACCGTAACTTACGGTACCACCGTAAGTTACGGTGGACTCTGCATCAGATTCTTCCATTTCGCCGTTTTCGACACGGAAACTTCCGTATCTTTAAATCCGTTTGTCCGTTTGACTTACCGTTTCTTCCTACGTGATTGTAATTTGATTCCCCATCCTATGGAGTTAAAATCCAACATCCAGATTAACAAAAATTTCAGACTTTAACTCTTCGGCTTATTACTCTTTTTACCGACTTTTGACCCGTTCGTGGTTTCATCATCAAACATGGTTATGGCCCTTGTTTCTTCTATAAAACATATTATTATAATTATTTCCTATTATACAAGGTTCAATTCACGGGTCATTACACATTCTTAACCCGTTTCGCTAAAACTTCCATTTTGACCCATTAAGGGTATTTACTCATTTTTGTCTAGAACTTGTACCTTTTCTTTTGTCGCTAAAAAATTCCATATCGAATTAACTACAATTATTCCACCACAACTATTTTGTGGTGGATATATCATAACGAACCCCTTTTTCCCTATCTTACCCATCGGTTGATCATTTTACGCAATTGACCACTTTTGAGCATTTGACCCGCGGATGTGCATTCCTATGACCTTTATTCATGTCTAATGATCCCATAATCTTAATGTAAGTTTCTAAACAACCCCTATGGGTCGTTTGCCCAATATACCCTTCAAGGTATTTTGGTCAACTTTAGTCCCTCACTATACGACGAAGGACTTTCGCTAAATATTTGACCAAATTGTATGTTTAACTAAAAGCTTAATTGTACATACCTGGCTTGGGTCAATGTATTGACCCATTTACATAACTTTTGCTTTAAATTTTTTTAGTTAAAGCGATGCAAGCTTATGTTATTTCCTGTGATTACAAAACTCAACAAGTGATTGTCAAATGGTGTTAACAACACCATTTGACCCATTTAGTCTAACCGACTCTTTGTCCGTATGAGATGGTATTTAATTACCATTTCATCCCCTTAAACCTTTTCAGGTTTTCCTTTGAACTTGTTTCACTCAAACTGTTTTTATTTATTTGTCATTACATGACTAATTTACCATTTTATTCCTTTTATTATAGTCATGATTTCATACCATTTTCCATCATTCCGACTCTCATTGAATCATGTCGAAATATCATGTACCAACCATTTAGTAGCATTCATATTAATACCTGAAATTAGTAACTTCGCAAATAATGTAAAAAGGGGCGTAAGTTATACTTACCTCGCATCCGAACTACGTTTTTCCTTTCCTTCTTGATTCGTTTGACCCGCTCCCTCATCAAGCTTCCACCTAGCTTGTTACGTGTCAAACTATCATCATCGTTTTCAAGGTGGTTAGTTTAATCATAATTTAATACGATTATTCCACCTTACACATTTCACATTAAAAATTAGCATTTATCGTAGTATAGGTCAGTTTGACTTTTTAAAAGTCAAATGCCCATTAGTATACTAATTTGCATATTCGAGTTCATCAACTAGTTCTAGCATTCTTTAATTACCCGGTAGGCGTTATCTTTAGACCACCGTTTTAACCAAAGTTCTAACCACAATTATCACATGTAGAACTCTTTTTAATCGTATTTTGCATAATAGCCAAAACATCACAATTAGGTGTTTTAACTACAAAAATTCTAGTTTCGTGCCTTCTTTGAGGCATTTCAACAAACACTTTAAGGGCAGAATTTTACATGTGTATTTATCAAGTCTCTAGCTTATCTCTTAGCCAAAATTTCACATAAATCAACCATCTTACAAAGTGGTTGACTTCTATAATTTCTGAAATCACTTCAAAATTGTCAATTTACACTAGATCAACAATCTATTTCCTAGTGTTCATCAAATTTCACATAATTCACTAATCACCTACAATGGTGATCATAGTTTTCACTAAAAATTCACATGATTTCAGCTTGTGTTTGTCTAGGGTTTGTCCCTAAACTCTATAGTAGTTCCTAAATCATCATAACATACACATGCAACTAGAATCTCAGATTATTCCCAATTCATGAGAATTTCAAGTTGAAAGATTTCTCAAAATTTTACATACCTTGTAATCCCCTTGTGATGAGGATCAGGAATCTATGTTTAGAATTTGATTTGAACTTGGATTGAACCTTCAATTTGCAAGATTTCTGAAGTTCTAGGGTTTTGAAGTTGTGGGGGTCGCCCCCTGCTTGCTCTGATCGACCAGACCCCCAAAATGGGGTGTTTGGTTTAGTTTTTATTTGTTTAATAAAAATCAACTTTCGATTTTTAACATTATTGGCCCCTCTAATTTGGTTAGTTAATTAAGTAGGGCACAACCTACATTATTTCTAACACTATTTCCCACTTATTAACTAGGTTAAACATTCCTAATTGAATTAGTGGGTTTTGGGAATCTATGACTAAGTTTAGTTTAAGTCCCGTTAACTTGGGCCTTCTATAAACTTTATTTCCCAAACGCATTCTTTTCTCTTTTTATTAAATATTGGATATAATTATATAATAATCCTAATATTTTCTGGCTTAATTTTTACCACTAACGGTTCCTTAGCCGTCTGTTAGTATTAGCGTGGTTTGATTACTAAACCCGTTTTTGGGGTGTTACAGTGGACACTTGTTGTAACTGACACTTTGTTTCTTACCAGAATTTTTCACTTCAGTATCCTCTTTTGTTTCAGAATTCTTCACTTCAGATTTGACTTCTTCAAATGCCTTCATGCCTTCAACGGTGGGGTAAATCCTGTCAATAACATAAGAAGCACATGAGTAACTTCTCAATAATCTCTCAACTCTTTCAGTCTCTATTCTCTGGGTTTCCAACTTTTGTTCAAGTTCAGCACATTTATCAATGTAATGATTGATGCCTGACTGCTTCGACATGAACGCTCCTTGAAGTGTCTTCAAAGCAGTTGCTTGTTCACTACTTGATTCATTGTATTGATTCATGGCTTTGTTCAGAACATCATACGATTCTTTCAACCTGTTCATGTTGTGAATCAACTCGTTGTTTTGTTTTTTTATAGTCTCACATTTTTCACAGATTTCAGGTGTCTTTCCTGCAACAACTTCCTCATCAACTTTGAAGACTGACACTTCTTTAACTTTTATCACTCGGACTTCTTCATCATCATTCTTACCTTTCCTTCTTTCTGTATCTCTCTCAGCTAGAAATTTTAAATGCTCTCTCATCTTTTCTGCATAATAATCATTATCACTATCATCTTGTTGTTTAGCCTCTTTTTCCTTTGCCATTCGAGCATTTTCAGCATCTCTCTCACATCTCTCTCGGCTAGATACTTTAAATGCTTTTTCATACTTTTTGCCCAATAATCATCTTCATCATTTTCAACAACTTGAGCAACAAAAGCTTTAGCCAAGAATTCTTTATCTGGACAGTAATTATCCCAGCTAAAACCTTCTGGCAATCTTTCATCATCTTGATCTACCAGACATGCTTTACTATCAGCTGAAATATATTTATCCCAACTAAATCCTTTTGACGATTTTCCATCATCTTGATTCACCATACAAGCTCTCTTTGATGACTCTTCTATCGCCTTCTTAGCATGTGCAGTTTGTGATTCTTGTTGTTGATACGGTTGTTGAGCAACTTGATGATAAATTGCTTTTTGATAGTAATCATTGTTGTTAAATGGATTTTGAGCTCCACTTGCTTCACGATTTGTGCATTCTCGCTTGAAATGCCCTTTTTCCCTGCAACGAAAACAAGTAACTTTAAATTTATCAAATCCTAAAGTAGAAACATTTGCATCACAAAAATCATCTCTTCCCGTAATTTGCTTAAACTTTTCAGCTCTTCTCAACACGCTTGCCAAACACCACTTTATATCCATCAACTCCATCTCTTCAGCATCAACCTGATCGTAATCCTCTTTTGTCAACATCGGATTTCCGATCCTTTCTGCAACTAAACTCCCATAAGATTCTAACACAGTCACCAACAAAGACATGTGACTTTTGGCTACTTCTTCAGAATAATTTTGATCATTTTCAAGATTTAGAGCAATGTTGCATTGCAGAACTTTGCCACTCTTTGTTGCAGAAAAATGTGGATCAAATTATGGATATGAAGAAAATCCAGTTTTGCTACTTGATCCTTGAGATGAACTTTCAGAAGAACTCTTTGCATTGAAAGATGTTTCAATCTTTGGTGCAATGTTGGTCTTATCACTAACACCACCTTTGTAATACAGACTAATATCCTGTTCACCATCATAGTTCTTCATTCTTGCTATCTTTCTTTGTTCCATATCTTGAGCTTCGAGTTGTTCGATAAAACCACTCAGCGATAAATTGTCAAAATCAGGTTTATTTCTCAACATCATAAGATATGTGCCCCAAACATCATGTGGCAACGCATCAGCCAACTTTTCAATCAATTCATCCTTTTCTTTATTGATGCTCAATCTTTTCATATTTTTTACCAGATTGCAGTATCTTTCTATAATCTGCTTGGTGCTTTCATTTCTTAATCCACGAAATAAATCAAATTCTTTCTTCATGAGTGACATTTTGTTCTTGATCATCTCTTTACTCCCAACAAATTTCAATTTCAGTTCTTTCCATATTGATTGTGCACTACCACTGTGTTGAAGTAAGATCAAGATTTCATCCTTTTTAGCTTGCTGCAAAAGACTAACCATCAACTTTTCATTTTTGTACGAATTGGAATCTCATTCCATGGGATTATACGGAATGGACCTTGTTCAAACGGAATGGTTCAACTTATTCCAATTCGTACGAAATGGAATGAGATTTCACACGAAATGACACTTGATGCGAAATGAATGTTCAATTCATGCGGAATGACGATCTGATGTACAATTTCAAGCGAAATCAACCTTTGTGCGAAATGAAACGCTGATTCCGTGCGAAATGGAAATCTGATTTCGTGCGAGATGGAAAACTGATTTCGTGCGAAATGAAGGTGTATTTCATACGAAATGAATCAACTATTCTCAATTCATGCAAAATGAGAAGCACTGTCAAACAAAATGATATCTATTTCGTGCGAAATGACGCTGACGTCACACGAACGGACAGTTTTTCACAAAACGAAATGATATCTATTTCGTGCGAAATGATATCTATATCATGTTTTACTTCGAATTAAGGTTTGATTCTTTCAAGGGTTTGTTAAAACATTTTTTTGCGTATAATATGAGAAAATCAAGCCATTTTAACCGTGAAAACTTGTTTAATTTTGAAAAGAAGGTGTAGAAATCAGAATTTGCAGCTGAAATGGTAAGACCTCTTCCTCCTGAGCTCTGATACCACTTGTAGGATCGTTTTGCAGACCCAAGCGAGTCGATCAGAAGAGATCTCGACCAATACAAAAGGCGGAAACAAATGTATCGCTGTTATTTCAGCTGGATTGCACAAGAAATCACTTTAAATTGTCTCTGTATTGATATCAGATCGTTTTACAATGTTGGAGACACTTCGGCAGAGCTTTGCTACCGGATCGAATCGTTACAAATGAAATCACAAGTCACGTATTTATAGGCGCAACCATTTCGCACGAAACAGCTCACACGAAATGGCCTTGCCATTTCGTGCGAAATGGACATTTCCCATTTCGTGCGAAATGGTCTAACCCACATATTTCTCATATTTCTCGTACTACATGCCCTGATCTAACCAACCTAATACAAGACTCGATACAAGACGAAGTCGACAGACATATGCACCAACAGAAAATCTTGGAGATTTAAGAGAGTTTGGAACTAATTTGGAGGTGGTGCAAGTGTTTGGAAGGTGTTAGGGTTGATATTTATAAGAGGGTTAAGTGGTTGAGGTTTAAATGAATGTGGTTGGGAGTTAGGACATTAAAGAAAGTGGTTGGGGAGATGAAAATTTTCATTTTTAGTCCTTGCACTTGTATTGTTGGTTATTTTTAATGTATTTCTTATATATTTAACATGTAATTAAGCATGAATTAAGTATAAAAATATAACTCAAGTATTGTGAATATATAATTAAGTATTTGCATGTATAAAATGAATAAAATCACGTATTTACGACTGATTGTTAATAAAACAAGTATGTATTTGCGCGTGAGATGCATGTATATAAAACAAGAGGTATCTTTAATATAAAACGAATATGCATAATCAAGGGATGAATTTTTCATAAAATGATCAAGTTTTTATTACGATCGATGTTGCGAATTACGAAGTTGGAAGCGAAATACTGAATACGATACGGATATAAGTTTCCAAAAATAGGAATATAAATAATCTTCCTAAATAAGGAAGGTTTCAAAAAGCGAAGCGTTACAAAGATAAAGTCGTTTCTCGTGCGCCATATATTCCAGCATGTTGCAGCCACAACCGCCCATATTGCTCTTTTCAAGGCCTTGTGAGTCTTGTGGGATGAGATTTGCTCGAAGAGTAGTATGACACTCAAGGTGGAGCAAACTGGAGAATTAGAGTCCAAACCCGTTGAGCAAAGTCACAAGTGACTAGGAGGTAGTCTACGAAGGCAGATAGATGTTTATCCACTGGAGAATTAGGGTCCAAACTCGTTGAGCAAAGTCACAAGTGACTAGGAGGTAGTCTACGATTTCTAAAGCTTCGTTGAAGAAGATACAAGCGGCTGGGGGGAGGGAAATTCTTCTAACCCGCAATGCTTCTTTAGTCGGAATTCGGTCCAGTACGACGCACCATAGGAAACGGTTCACTTTTTTTGGAATCCAATGCAGCCAGTTGAGCACCTTTGTTTCCGGTATGACGTTTATATGATCCAATTCTGCCCGTAAAAGTCGCATAGTGAATATCTCCCGTGAAGAACCTGTTTTCCACATCCATAGATCCGGGCCTGGCCCAAGCGAGATAGTGTAAAGGATTAGGAGATTAGTGCAGGAAGCCCATTCTGCCAGTTGTTGTAAGTGGTGTGGTTTTGGCTTCTTTTGAATTCTTTAATGTTGACAGCCGCCCCTTGGCCTCTAGTTCTCCACAAATGACTTTCTCCTTTCAAACCCTTCAACAAATTCCGTGTAATTCCCCATTATATTTATTCACATTAAAACAAAAAATAAAAATTATTTTCAATAATTAATTTGTGTGTGTTGCTGCATTCTACGAGTGCCAACTTCTCAACGTCCGCCACAAGCCACAACCCAACTCAACTATTTCCCCCAATTGTTGAAACAAAAATTCCATCTTTAAACAAACCCACATCAAATCTTGTGAAATCTGTAATCTTTTGAAACACCCACATCAAATCTTGAAAAAATCTGTTAACTTTGTGGGTCAAAGTTGTAAAAACAGATGGAAAACGGCAATAACAGCGGTTGCGGTAGTAGTAGTAGTGGTGAGAAGCATACCCACAGTCTGAGGCTGTCTGATGTGGTCTCTGATTGTTCAAGAAGATGGTTTCAAGATACCCTTAAAGAGGCCAAAGCAGGGGATCTGTCTATGCAGGTTTTGGTTGCTCAGATGTACTTTAATGGTTATGGGATTCCAAAAGATCATCAAAAGGTTTGATTTTTTTTTGACTTTTATAGATTGGTTTTGACTTTGATTTCAATTTGAATGTCAATTGTAGGGGAATATCATTGATTGGGATTTTGGGGTTATCTGTAATTTTTTTAAATTAATTTTGGTATTTTGACCTTTTGGGATGATTAAAGATTTAAAGATGAAACTGTAGAAGTGATTTTTTTGGATCTTTTCTTTTGGTTAATTTACCTATTTACCCCTTGTTTGTATGATGTTATTATGTTGGTAACATGGTATGCTTTCTTGGTGAGACTGTTGATGTTTTCTTGAGTGATACCATTCTTTGAGGGATAATTGTTAGTTAAGAAATCTGTTGAGTAACTGAAGATTCAGGGAACAGAATAATATTGGATCATTGGCGGCATTTGGATATATGCATTTTGCGACGATTATCACAACTTCATATTCAAACATTATTTGCGGTGTCTTGTCACCACTTTGTCTTGTGTTAATTTATAACTTTGTGTGGCAGGCAAAAATTTGGATGACAAGAGCTGCAAGAGTCCGATCTTCAGTTTGGAAAGTTAGCAATAAACGTCCAGGTCATCTCTCTCTCTCTTTCTGTATATATACATTTTTTTGTGTATGTGCGGATGTGAAAGTGATTATGTGATATTGAATAACCAACATCAGATAATTAGCTATGGTAAAGCGAGCTGTAGAAGATAGGGTTTATATGTGCGCTTGTTGTTTGAAGTTGTAATGATCAGATATTTGAATGTTTGACAGATTCTGCTTATTTAAGAAAGAGTTAACTTTCGTTTTGCTTCCTGTGGTTTGGTCATTTTAATGGTTTTGCTCCAATAGTTTAAAAATAGCAATTTTCCTCCCTGATCTTTTGAGTTTGTCGCCAGTTTGCTCCCTGGCTCTAACTCAGTTAAAACGTTCAATTAAAAATAGGGGTTTTTCGGTAGTTTACTCCCTGGCTCTAATTCAATTAAAACGTTTAGTTAAAAGTCGCGGTAGTCGTGGTGGCGGATGGTGGTGGCGGATGGTGGTGGCCGGTAGAAAGAGTGGTTGGAAAGATGGGGGATCAAAAAAGAATTACTTATATACATGTAAATAAACAAGTTATAGGTTTAATTAGGTGAAAAGACTTACATGCCCTTGCTTTTATCTATAAAATTACCAAAATACCCTTCTAGTTAATGGATTTTGTGGATGGAGTTAGAGGCGGGGGAGCAAAATGACGATAAGTTAGAAAAATCAGGGAGGAAAATGGCTATTTTTAAACTGTTGGGGCAAAACCGTTAAAATGACCAAATCACAGGGAGCAAAATGGAAGTTAACTCTTTAAGAAATTATTAGATATTAGATAAAATGACTAAAAATGACATTTTGGTGAATTTACGAGGGACGTTTTGCACGACAGAGTAAAATTTAGGTTAAAAGAATAGGTGTATAGGTATATTTAGGTGAAAAGAATCTGTTTATTCACACATTAGAAATTGGTTATCACATAGCAATAATCAGTTTCAAAATACACATCCAAACACCCTTTACTGTGTTTCTATGTGCCTGGTATTGTTCTTGTCACTAATTAATCTCTAACTCATTAACCAGGTTATAACGCAAGTGATTCTGATTCAGAAGAGTTGTTGGATGATTCTTGATAGGATGAGAAGGTAACACATCCCACTTTAGTTAAATAGCTTCTTCATTATATATATTTTGTGGCTTCTTTTACGCTAATTTGCTTTGCTATTTGCATACCATCACTTCTTTCCTATTTGTTTATTAGAATTGTTCTTTAGGACCTTTATAGTTGACACCTTGGTTTTAAAAGGCGCACGAGTCGATCAGGAAATGGCATGAGGTGGCGCCTCATGTAATTTTGGGTCGTCGTCATCATCATCATCATCATCATACTCAGTAAATCCCACCAATAGCAAAGCTAAGGTAGGGTCTGAGGAGGGTAGATGTAGACAGCCTTACCTCTACCCCGTAAGAATAGAGAGGCTGCTTCCAGTGAGACCCCCGACTCGATTGTAGTTTTGTATCAAGCCTTGGACCTAAGACACATAACACTCAAACAATCGGGACAGAGACTGATTGGTGCATGTACCCCTATGTCTTTCGGCTATCAACGTCACCACATGATGCATGATTAATTCTGGGTCAAATATGGTCAATTTTAGGGTTTGTAGGAGGCTTATATGTAAAAACAACCAAAGGTTGATATGTAAAACAGACGAGATGGATACAATACGCCTCGAGCGTTACACACTTTTTTAAACCGAGGTTACCACTTATATGACGAGTTGAGGACAACTTCTCATGTCGAATTAATAAACTTTTGTTTGTTAAGGCGTAAACAAGATTGTAACAAGTAGTCAAGTACACTATACACTCTTGAAGACGCACGGCAGAAAAGACTACACTTTCATAACAAATTTATATTTTAACTTTTTAAGAGATGCACTGGAATATAACAATATAATGTTGTAACACATTTTTTGGTCCCTTGATCACCTGTTGTCTCAATGATGCAAGTTATGTAATCTTATATAATAAGGATAAAAGAAATAGCAGAACATATACCTATTATTGTTATCGAAAAAATAAGATACATTTAGGCGTGTTTGGATGCATCTTTATAAATGATTATTGTGACTTTTAGCATCATCATATAGTAAATGAAGTTGTATCATTAGCAAGTAACATGAAGCTGCTTTATGGTTATAATTTATACATGTCTCTTTCTGTTCGTTTTCATCTTAATTTAGCTAGCAATATGATCACTTGGTGCCTTTAAATGACTAACAAAGAGATGCAACCAAATCGGTTTACCCCTAAATCATTAATCATTAATATGGTATATGTGATAACTGATTATGAACAAGAAGTGGAAAGAAATCCTAATGAAGGTATGATGTCGAATAAAAGTCAATGTTTGACTTCTGAGTGGAAAATTGATGACGTTTTGCTTCATACGTGACTGTTTTAAATTCCAGAAGAAAAAACATATTTGAAATCTTATATATGAATGTATTGTTGAGAATAAGAATCTTTTAGGTGTAAAAAACCTTTATAGTATTATGTATTATTATGTTCTTGCCATTTCAAAGTCAAAGTTGGATCTCTATGGTGGTAATTGTTTCATTTGCTTTGTGTCTGTTTGAAGTTGCTTCATTTTGCCGTATAAAAATTTGGTTTTATGGGTCTTATTTATATGATATGAAAAGAGATTATGTTACTGTAAGTTCAAAAAAAAAAAAAAAAAAAAAAAAAGAAAACGGAAAACAGGACCCACAAAATGAAAAAAAACTAAGAATATGAGACATGATATGAAAATATATGCAGATTTATTCATGATGGTATACTCTACTCATGTTGCTTCAGTTTCTTTTGCAGGGATCTTGGATTTGTTCATCATATAAATCATTTGTACGAAATTGGGCGGGGTTTTTTGATGCATTTTTTCGTGTTCTCAAAGCTGTGTTCTTTTTAAATCTTTCTGTACAATCGACAGGTTTTTTGGTTTTGGTTTACGACGATGAACAGTGTGTGATTTTCTAGGTTTTGTGAATTTTGATGAACTGATCGAAGTCCGGTTTATCATTTCGTTTTCTTTTATATTATCTGTTAGAGGGTTTCTGCCTTTAGAATCTCCCATATTTTTTAACCTGGCAATAAAAGGGTGAAGGATGTTTTTTTTTTTCCTTCCCAAATGTTCAAATTGTAATGTAATATTTAAGTTGTAAATTGAACTACACTTGTGTATAAAACTTGGTTAGGTTTCAAGTAGTATTATGCTATTATATACAACACATGCTCTCAGGTCGCTTTTATAAATAGACTCGGTCTCAAGCAACACTAGTCTCTCGGAATTGGATTTTAATAATCCTAACTTTGACTAATTGACCGACATTAATTCCACCTTAAGAAATTCGTTAGGATAGTCCCAATTTTCACATTATTTTTCTCCACTGTGCCTTTTCTAGTTGGGGGAATCCAAAATTGACATATTTTAAATTAATTGATCAAATTGATTTTTTGTTTCAAATTTATAAAATCAGATAAACCAGAAAGAATGACAATAAAAGTAAAAAATGAAACTAATGAACCTTCAAATTGACTTTTGAACTCATTTTTTTATCAATTTGAATCTTTACTTGTCACACCCCAAAAGTGGTAAAAGTAAAAAGGGGAAAAGTACGAGTATACTCACGGTTTACAAGTGGTGACTTGAAATTCCGAGAGCAAGTTTGTAGATGAATTAGTTCGGAGCACCTTGTCCTTCTACACAAGGAAACGTAGGTGTGTGAGTTTGGCGTATAACGGAAGATTATAGATTCGGAGTTTTTTTTAAAATATATAGAAAGTAACATAGGTGAAAATAATCATCTTGTACACATAACTCTTGTTCTTGACACTATTGAAACTCAAAAGAGTTGGTATGATTTCATGGATTCAAGGATCCATTAGAGTCGTAACAAGGGCATGGTCATAGATGATGTAACATATTCTTAACAAGTAACTATTAAGTTATCATCAAGTTTAGTTACTTAGGCATATACATATAGGTTAACTTAGATAGTATAGATTACAAGTTTTAAGATTCAAGCATGAGGTAGGAGATTAATGTCTCCATTTAGGTACCTCTTTGTGACATAGAGTTCATACATGAGGTAGGAAGAACAAGCTTCCATTTAGGCACCTCTATTGTTCACCACTACACTTGTTGTTATAAACAACAAGGAGGGTCATGAACATACAAGTATTAAGGTAATAACAACAACTAATCTATAGAAAACATCAAGTAATGAGTGGATTCTTATGAAGGATAGCCTAGGCTAAACCAACCATCACACATACATCAAGTTTCACACTTGAACACTACTTGTGGGTAAAAACCCTAATTATAACAGAAAGTTTGTGAGGTTTTAACCTCTGATTTAAGTGTCTCAACCATGTTTTTAAGCTTAACCAACCATAAGAGAGGTTGTAAGCATTAGGACATTGGTGTGAGATGTGTTAGACACAAGTTGGATAAGAAATAACATGTTGTTGATTAATAGTAAACAAAACAGAAAGTTTTAGTCCATTTCAGGGCAAATCCAAGCATGATTCTTCCAAGGAAAAACCAAGGATTCAAACCCAAGGACATAACAAAGCAATAGGAAGAAGAACCAAGTGATTTGGTTAAGAAATAAGCAAGTTACACTCACTTTAGTGAAGTTACAAGAATCTGTCCAAAACTCAGATTTACTGCAGATTGAGAGTGAATTTGTGAAGATTAGAGAGTTGTGAAAGTGTCAAATGGGTTGGAGAAGGTGGGTATTTATAATGGAGGAGTTAGAAGATGATTGGAGGTGATTAGAGGTGGATTAAAGGTGATTGGGTGAGGTTGGAGAGTTGGATTTCGTGCACAACAGCTCAAGAAACACACCTTCTGCCGAAACAAGGGCGTCGCGTGACGTCTAGGACCCTCGCGTCACGCGGCGGGTAGGGGTCTTCCAACTTTCGTTTTGTTAC
The DNA here is from genome assembly GCF_002127325.2 of Helianthus annuus. Lineage (NCBI taxonomy): Eukaryota > Viridiplantae > Streptophyta > Magnoliopsida > Asterales > Asteraceae > Helianthus > Helianthus annuus. The sequence continues at coordinate 38,501,998 of NC_035442.2, forward strand.
ACTTTAGTCCCTGAAGTTTGTATTTGATCCTCTTAGGTACAATCTTGAGAGTTTAGGGACTTGTTTTGATACAAAAGCATAGTATAAGGTGTAGTTAAGCATGATAATCAAAACCAAAGTATGTTTAAGCGTATAAATGTCATAACCAAGTATCGTTCTCGTTCAAAACACGTTAAATGCATAAGTTTAGATTAATTACAAGTTTCGCACATAGTTTCCAAGAATAACGATTAAACATCGATTGATTCACCAAATCGAACATACGAGCATACATAGAGTGTGTATAACATAAATGTAATAAAATACAAGCTTCATTAATGACCCAAGTCTCGGTTTGATAATGATTACAATGAAAGGAACGATTACAAGAATACAAGGTTTCCAAAAATAGAAATACGAACAAAACTTTCTATAAATGGAAAGTACAAAAGAGCCGGGCGTTACATTACTTTTATCAATTTGAATCTGTACTAAAAAAACTTATTTGATTGAATTGACTTTAACTCAATTAGTTTTCTTTGCTAATGTACCAAAAAAAATCTGGTTATATATATATATATATATATATATATATATATATATATCTATGGAACCCATTAAGTCTAACCACCATCCAAGTCAATATCCACCGTTGGATCATGCTGAGATTAAATCTTAGCCTATATATATATCTATGGAACCCATAAAGTCTAACCACCATCCAAGTCAATATCCACCGTTGGATCATGCTGAGATTAAATCTTAGCCGTTTAAACTAGCAAAAATAACCGCACTTGTGGCGGTTCCTAGAGGTTATGGTCGGTTTTTTGCAGCCGGTAGTTACCTCCACTTTTTGTTGCCCATGATCTCCTACAAACCTGGGTAGTGGTGTTAATCGGTTGAGGATTCTTTCTACAAGCAGCAGTTGTGAGAGAGGTTTGCAGCCAGTTATTTACTTTTAACACTCTCTCTTGTACGCTCTAGCACTTTGGGGTGGTTATATTTGCGTTGTTCTATCTCCTGTATATAATCAAGATCCCACCTCTCGCTGCCACAAATCTAAATCGCAACCCCTACATACAACTATATCTCTGAAAAGTTGAATTGCTGCTGGCGGAATTTGAGTTTGGTCATCATTGTTAGCCAGAGCTTGAAGATTCGGTCCTATCGTATCCCGTTTTTGCTAATAGTGTATACATATATGATCATGATCACCTCAATTTCGTGAATAGTTGAAGAAAACGATTTGCTATGTAAGAAGAATCAACAAGCAACTCCATGACATCAAATCACAGTGGCTTAATTTCTGAAATTCTATGTTCGCTAATGGAGATCATTCATTGTGGTTAGGTATTTAATCTCAAAATTTAGCTCTATCAAGTACTACTGGTCTGTTTGTTCTGTTTTTTTTATTCAAGATCCACAAAATTATGAAAAGATACGTTTATCTGTTAATTTTTGTATTTGATGATGTCTTTTAGGTGTTTGATAAAATGCTACATATGTTCAAGTGGAGCAATTGTTAAAATTATCTTTGTTTAATGATTCTTATATGTTTTCCAATTGGCATTTTTCCACTAATAACATGTACACTTGCAGACAATTTGTGCATATGTAGAATGCATCAGCAACAGAGTATGTCTTTCTAATGCTGTCTCGCCTGGCTATTAAGGTAACCACCATATCCATTATTCATGACACGAGTTTATATTTGTATTTCCTGGTAAATGTTGTAAATTAGACATGATTGGTTATGACTGAAAGGTCTATTTTTTAGTGTACGCTAATTGGATATATGTTGTTTGATGTAATGCCTCACAGACCTGCTAACAAATGTCACTGAGTTTTAGTGTTCTATAGAAGAAAATATGTCAATTGATAATGATGCAGAGGTTTGGTTATAAATGAATTAATAAATAATAATTATATATTATGGTTTTTGTTTGTTATGATGTTTGTTTGAGGCATTGTTGTTGATAATGAGATATATATTTTGACATTTGAAGGTTTTAGACATTTTGGTATTTAACCAGGGGCGGATTCATAGCCATGCCAGGGGTGGCACCAACCCCTCACTTTAAGCTTATAAGAGTAAAAATTAAAAAGCCAGTTATTTTTTATGAAAGGTTATGCCATTTTCCTATTTCTCAGCATCCTCCCTTTATTTATTTTCTTGATGTTTGTTCATTCTTATTTTAGAGAATTATGAAAGCGGCTAATGGGTTTGCAGCAATGGAAGCTTTGAAGAAGACAGATAAAAGTGAAAGACAAATTGATGAAGAAAAGCTGGGAAAACAGAAATATATTTTCAGGATATTAGAAAAACGTTCATATTAATCCTGTTGGTAGAATTACAAGTAAAACCTTGTACTCTTCTTTGAATTTTAAATATTTAGTTATTGAATTATTCAGTTAAAATACAAGTGTTTTTTTCTTTCAAATTTTTTATTTAGTTTCTTTTTCTTTTTCTTTTTTTCCTGTTTAATTATGGTACATACTATAGAGGTGGTTTTTTACAAGTATGGTTTTTCTCATATCTAGAAAAAGATGCAAATCATTACGTAAATAAATGTAAATAAATATGAATTGTTTACACCCAAACCTTTTTAATGGGACTTATATCCGGCCAAATTTCTGCACCCTCTCAAGCAAACTACTGGATTCGCTACTGCATTAATGATCTCCATAAGTTGGATGTATTTTGCTCTTCCCTTAATTCAGGGTTGTAAGTTTATTTTGGGGAAACCTCTTTGTTACGTTTGATTAATAATTTAACTAAATAAAATATTAAAGTACCCGTCCACCGGACGGGTATTAAATTAGTTTGTTGATGTGGTTGTTATGTAACCCCACCATCATTAGTAGGGGTTTGCATGGGTTGGCTTGGGTCGGTTTTGGCCTAAAACCATAACCATAACCGCTATGTCGGTTAATAGATAACCATAACCATAACCGATCGGTTATGGTTAATCGGTTTTGATGGTTATAACGGGTCGGTTGTGGGTGGTTAACCGTGTATTTAGCCTTGCTTAAAATATGTTAATTTTTAACATGAAAAAATTGTTATTACATATTTGTATATGTAAATATATTACATAGTATTAAATACCACATAATCTTACACTTGTAAAGATTTGATTAAATCCATTTATCAAACAACTTTTATTTATTTATTTATTAATTATTATTATTATTTTTTTTTGGGGAGGGGGGGGGGGGGGTTGAGGGCTACCACTAGATCACTAACTTATGAGTAACAAGTTAATTTCAGTTTTAAATCACAACGAAGAAATTTATCTATTCTTACTGTCACAAAACATGGATTTCAACTGAGATCAACCAACTCAAACTCAACAAGATATGCAAACCGATTATCATCAAGCACCAAAATATCTGAGTTTTACACTACAACCACCAATCCAAAGACGAACACTAATTTACTCACACAAAACAAGCAGATGAATCTGTTGAACCGAAAGAGAAAACCCTAATTGCCTACTCGTGAGAGAGAAAGGAGCGATGTGAAAAGTATTTTTATAACAACTCCAAACCCACGACCTCAGCTCCAAGCCTAAAAACCAGCCCAGCTTCTTAGCCCAACACCGAATCAATCATTGATGCCCAAATGAATAGCCCATTTCATTTAATTCAGAGCTCATAAAAGCAAAAACAAACATCACAAATAACAATAATCGTAACAAGGTATGTTGTCGAGTAATTTTCTTCAACTCCGAATAATTATTTAGAATTGATGAAATGCGGGCAACCTCGGCTATAATAGAATCTAGTTGGTTAACTTGGGCTGAGTTTGACTTAAAAAACATCATCATCATCATCATCATACTTAGTAAATTTTACAAATAACAAAGCTAAAGTAGGGTCTGAGGAGGGTAAGATGTAGACAACCTTACATCTACTCCATAGGAATAGAGAACCCGCATCCAGTGAGACCCCCAACTCGATAGTAGTTTTGCATCAAACCTTGGACATAAGACAGATAACACTCAGCGAGACAAAGGCCGATTAGTACATGTACCCCCTTGTCTTTCGACTATCGACGCCACCACATGATGCATGATTAACCATCTCCATCTTTTAACGTTATTTTCACGAAATTAGTAAAATAACGTTAAAATTAGTGCACTTTCACTTTTGTTGCCGAGTGCCCACACATATATACATTATATGCGCATACCGCAAGCGGGAGGTATTTGACTTAAAAAAACATCATTTAAATAACAAAAACATAATTCTTATCTATATCATATTAAAGAATAAGTATCATTTAATGAGTTAAAATCAATTTATGAAATATTAACATGTATTTATATATATATATATATATATATATATTAATATTCACATATTTTGTTATACATAATTAATAAACTTATGATATTTGACATATATATATAATTTTCTGAAAAGGAATTTCTTTATAATTTAACATGTCCGAGTACTCCCTGATTACTCTTCGTCTAGGCCGAGTACTCGCAACTCTCTAATTGACCAATTTAAAATCGCCTAAGGATTTTTACAACCATGCCATAATTCATTGATATGAAAAGTTATAATATTTTCAACACTTACTTACCTCATACGAAAAGAAATAGTTGGTCAATTTACTCGATAGTCAATACGCATAAGAATTGAAAACTGTATCAAATTTTAAAAAGAAACGTAAAACTATAAAATCTATACTATATAATAAAAGAAACCACTTTAGGGACACATGTCACTCATTGGAGCCATCTATTTTTTTAACCTATTAAAATAAAATAATTATTTAAAATTAAATAGTTATTTATGAGATATACGTAGAGATATACTATTTAATATATATAATTATGAGATATACGTAGAGATATAGTATAGAATATAATTATGAGATATACATAGAGATATAGTATAGATTAAAAACTTATTTAGAAAATATACTATTAATGTTAAATTATTATTTTTATAATAGATTTCCTTATATAGGAATAGGTTACATTGTAGTTTTATTATATCGTAGAGAGATTTTATTTTAATATTTACGTTTATACTTTTACATCCAAATTTAGGTAACATATTTAAATTGTCTATGACTCTTTATAATCAGTAATATGTTTTAAATATATTTAACTCTTTATAATCAGTAAATGTTTTAAATATATTTATTTTAAATAAAATATTATATATTTTTTAAATATGTTTTATAAAAATAAGAATATGACTTAAGATGTAATTTTAAGGAGAGAAAAATTATTATTATTTAATAGGAGAGAAAATGCAGGAAATCAAAATCTGAAATTAATCAAAACTCAACTTGTGTATTACACCAGGTTTTTTAAAGATATAAGTTTTTATTATTTACTATATAAAATTACATTTGTTCAACCCATGTAACACACGTGGTTTTTTAAGATACAACCTTTTTTATCATTTACTATACAAAATTACATTTATCCAACCCATGTAATACATGAGGTATTTAAAAATATATTTTTTTTATTTGATATATAAGTTCAACCCGTGTAATACACGGGATTTTTTAAAGATATAACTTTTTTTTTTATAAATTACTACACAAAATTACATTTATACAACCTGTGTAATACATTAGTTTTTAAAAATATAACTTTTTTTTATTATTTGATATATAAAATTAGATTTATTCAACCCGTACAATACACGGGGTTTTTTTAAATATATAAATAATTTATTATTTAGTATTTTTTTTTCATTATTTGATGTATAAAATTATATTTATTCAACCTGTACAATAATACAAGGGGTTTTTAAAGATATAACTTTTTGTTTTTTAGTATATAAAATTATATGTATTCAATCCATGTAATAAACAAAGTTTTTAAAGATATATTATTTTATTATTTAGTATATAAATTCACATTTATTCGGCCCGTGTAATACACGGGGTTCTAATCTAGTTTTCATTATATCAAAACTATTGTATTATACATTGAAATTATTGTTTACTTCAAAAAATAATACATAACTATGAAACTGGTATTAATATCACAATACGGTACATAACACATAATTTTAATAGATGAATCAACTTAAAAATAATACTTAGTGACGTTACATGACATGATCACAAGTTGTTACTACAATATTGTCACGTTTTATGATAGCTATATCTGAAGGGGTATAAAAGTAATTTACATCCTCTCGATCTATCTACGAATAAATATCAATGCAAACCTTTGGATGGATGTGAATGTGAAAGAGAGAGATACACAGGCATGCATAATGAGAGAGAAATGGAGGAGGTGTACTCTGTGAAAATGGAGGATGAGCACCTCCTTCCTCATCATCAAGATGATATCCCTACATCTGTTCTCCTTAATCTGTATTTGGGCCACTTCTTAGCCAGATGGGGTGCCAGGTGCACACTCTCTCTCTCCCTCCCTCCCTCCCTCCCTCTCTCTCTCTCTCTCTCATCATATATGAAAATCTTGAAATCCCTCATAATATCTTTTTAGGACTTATCTTAACTGAAGCTTTATAAGTATTTCTACTGCTTGGGAGTTCCCTTTTAAGTAAGTATACAAATTAATGCATTAAATATGTTTATTTTTAGAAAACAAGAATCATTAAACTTTTTCTAGACCAAGTGGCCCAAACCCGTTGTAGGTGGAGTTTCCTTTTAAGTATAAGTATACAAATTAATGCATTAAATCAGGGCCACACCCATAGATTTAGCATTTTAGGCAAAGGGGCCTCCAAAAGTGGTCATAGAAATGAAGGAAATACTCCTAATCGAATGGTCTCGAGTTCGATTCTCGATCCATCCGGGTTTTACCGGCTCTGCATTGTCGTGGCCTCGGACGGGTGCAGGGTCGGGTTTTCCCCGGAACTGGTGGCATGGTGGGCTAGGGCTCCGTGCGTGCAGGTTGGGCTGCCGCGTACGGAGTACCGGCGATTCTTATGTTGGACGTTAAAAAAAAGGGCCTCCAAAACTTTTTTCCTATATTACAAATGTATTTAGCCTAAATGAACAAATACACGGGTAAAGATATAATGACTCAAACAAGTAAAATGTCTAGACATTGCTAATTGCAAGCGACGTGAATGACAATTGGGGGAGAAAATATGGGTAATCGATTGCCGCCGATCGTGCAATCTGCGATTAAGTAACCATAAAAAACAATGTTGCGATTTGATATTCGCTATTTTACGACTTGATTTTGTGCTTTGCTATTGCTTGTTGATATTTTTTTAGGGTTCAAGTCTCACAAGGGCCCCAACTTTGTAATTCGTTTAGGGCCTCCAATAACGTTAGGCCGACACTGCATTAAATATGTTTATTTAAGAAAAGAAGTATTATTAAACTTTTATAGACCAAGTGGTCCAAACCCGTTGTAGATATTTTTTTTAATGGTAATACTTACTCTTAATTTACACCAAATTTATAATAAACTACTCCTTGTTTGGGATTGAACTCAAGACCTCCCATTAAGAGACATAAGTCTCTACTAAGTGGGCTTGCCCCACGTCGTAGGTATTTAGGTGAATCATATAGTCGGTGTATAAAAACAATAAACTTTTTTAGAACGACTAACTTACACGTTGTTTGACCCTGCTTCTAAATCACCTAGGGAGGAACACAATTATGTACACGTACACCTTGATATTGCTAGATTACAAGCTCTTTGGTAGAATCATTAAGCTTTAAAGGAATATCCTTGATTGTGTATTTAAATCAACTGTCATTTGTACCATTTTAATTAGGATATGTGAACATTGTTATATATATTCTGGTGCATTAGATTTTAACAAACTAAATCATGATCAATCAGTCGATAATAATCAATACTGACAATGTTACCTATAACACTTCTAACATTCATTTCACCAAACATTAACCACTCTAACGAAGAAAGTTTGCCTCATGCCATGTCATATATATGACATGGACATAACATCTTATTTTTTTTTTTAAAACTCATAACATCTACATGGATCACATGTGACAAAAGAGGATATTCATGCATACATCCATTATCTATGGTTTAGAAAACTATAATATTTTGATTTCAAATACTTGATTTAAATAATACTTCTTCAATTTAAGTTCATATACAACTGTAACATACAAATGTCTTGTTATGTTGATTGATTGTATAACAAACTTTTAATTATTAAAATAGGACATGGGAGTTTTCAGTTGGGTTGTATATGATAAACATTTGGCCGGATTCTTTGCTTATGGCTGCAGCCTATGGGGTGGTCGAGTCCACATCAACCACATTATTTGGTCCCCTTGTAGGCCAATGGATCGATAACTCCACATATCCGAAGGTACAATATTATTTGTTTGTGTGCTGGATTTTCGTTCGTATGTGTATCATCTATCTCTATTATGTCTCTTAAACATATTAAAAAAGCTTGCAATTTTTCCAACTAACACGTTTTTTTTTATTTCTTCATCGTGATAGATCTTATCCAAATTACATAATTTGTTTTGCAGAATAAGTCGAATATTTATAAGAATTCTAAAACCATATAATGTAGTGTTTTTATAACTAAAACAAAGTAAGTGTAAGAAGAACTTATACCACAATGCAGTTTAGTTAATTTTACAATGCTTGGTGGCTAAATTATTCCTGATGATGGCCTTTTGGTTTAGTGGCACTAGGTGTTTATCCCCACTAAAGTGATGCTGGTTCGCGTTCCATAGAGTGGGCAACAAGTGAATTTTAATAGTAGATTTTAGGGGGTGTGTGTGTGTTCGCCGGTTAAAAAAGGTTCAATTATTATTCATTAACCATTTTATCTCTCTGATGTGGGCCCAAGTGTGGAGGAACGGGCTATTTTGTACTTGGAGGCCCAAGACCGCGTAAGAAAAGGGCCTTCACTAAAATGACCCTAACTTGGGCTACGGGGGTCCGTTTGGGACGTGCGACCAGGCGATTCGAAGGCGAGAACGAGCTCCATCTTGCTGCAAACGCCTACGGCGGTTTGGGTCATCGTCCGGGCCAAAAAAACGCTTATTTCTATTACTTATTTGCATTTTTATGTTTTTTGAACTATTTTGGGCTTTTTGTTTTAGGCCGTGTGTTTGGCCCGTTATCTTTTTTAGGCCCGTTTCGAATTTCAGTCTTTATTTATATGTTGCTAAAGCTAATGAGAAGATCAGAATTGAATTTTGAGAAAACTGTTTTTTCACTTCAAATTCCGTGGCCTTTGGGGTTACAATTTGGGGGTTGGGGAAGAGCTACATGGGTATTCGTAGAATCAACGTGTAATCTTCATTTTTTTCGTTTCACACGCTGCATCAGTTGGTATCAGAGCCGAATTCCTGGCTCAAAATGCCTCCGAGGAGAAACAACAACAGGCCTCTCGATGAAGTGTATGAACGAGAGTTGGAGCAGCGACTTATGGCGAGAGTGGATGAGCGGTTGGATCAAGTGGTCGATCAGTTGACTGACCGGATGGCCGACTTGATCAATCGTAGGAGGCAGAGACCCAATGACGGATATGGTTCTGAACTTAGTAACCCATTTGGTGATGATTCGACTTCCGAAGATGAACGGGAGGGGCAACCAAGGGGTGAACGTGGAGGGGGTAACAGGCGTTGGGATTCTGGGATAAGAGTTGATATTCCGGAATTTGATGGGTCTAGTTTGAATCCGGAGGGGTTCATCGATTGGTTGGCTACCGTAGAGGAGGTGTTCGAGTACAAGGAGGTGCCTGAAAACAAGCGGGTGGCCTTGATCGCTACCAGGTTACGTGGTAGGGCCTCTGCGTGGTGGCAACAATTGAAATTAACACGGAATAGACTCGGGAAGTCAAGGATCGTGACGTGGGCCAAGATGAAAAAATGCTTGCGGTCCAATTTTTTGCCTCATAATTTTCAAAGGTTGATGTACCAGCGTCTGCAGAATTTGAAACAGGGGGCTAAATCGGTTGATGATTATACAACGGAGTTTTACCAGTTGATTGCGAGGAATGATATTCAAGAACCGGAGGAGCAACTTGTTTCTCGGTATATTGGGGGTCTAAGGGTTCAGATCATGGAGGCCGTGAATCTTTTTGATCCGTTAACCATTCCTGAGGCACACCAACGGGCGTTGGCCTTTGAGAAGCAAAACCGTCGGGTGGGCGGTTCATTTACCCCTGCTGGGGGAAACGTTGGGTCAGGCAGTGGGGCACCTCGTGGCGGGCCTAGTCAGCAGAAGCCGGGGGGTAGCAATACCGGGCCTACTTCTAAGGGGGCTAGTAGTAGTGGTCCGAGATGTTTCAATTGTGGTGAGACGGGCCATCGTCAAGCTGAGTGTAAGAAGGCCGGTAAGAGACACTTGTTTGCTGAGTCTGAGGACGATCAGTATGAAGAGTATGAGAATAACCCAGTGTACGATGAAGAAACTGAATATGAAGAGGAGGTTGTGACCGGTGATGTTGGGGTGAACTTGGTGGTTAGGCGTTCTTGCTATACACCAAAGGCAGATGGGGATGACTGTCTGAAACACAACATCTTCCACTCAACATGTACCATTTTGGGGAAGGTTTGCACGTTTGTCATCGATTCGGGGAGTTGTGACAATCTGATTTCTGAAGAGGCAGTTCAAAAGTTGGCCTTGAAGACAGAGAGTCACCCGAAACCGTACAAGCTTCAATGGCTGAAAAAGGGAGGTGAAGTGACGGTATCTAAAAGGGCACTCGTTTCAATTTCCATTGGGTCCACGTACAAGGATGATGTCGTGTGTGATGTGGTCCCTATGGACGCGTGTCACTTATTGTTGGGCAGACCTTGGGAGTACGAGCGTAATATAGAACATAACGGGCGGTCCAATACTTATAGTTTTCTGTTTGGTGGTGTGAAGATCACTCTTGTTCCTAGCAAGCCTAAGCAGTTAGCCGCAAAACAGTCGGGTACTTTGTTGACCATCAGTCAGTTTCAAGATGAGTTGGAGGATACGGACAGTGTTTTTGTTTTGATAGGGAAGGCAATGCCCGAGGAAGTCGAAATTCCTGATGCTATGGTTCCTTTGCTTGAGGAATTTTCTGATGTTTTTCCTGTTGAGTTGCCTGATGGATTACCACCTTTGCGTGACATCCAACATCATATTGATTTGGAGCCTGGGTCCCAGTTACCCAACAGACCACATTACAGGATGAGCCCTGCTGAGCATGAAGAGTTGCGAAGACAGGTGGAGGAGTTGATTTCTAAGGGTCACGTTCGTGAAAGTATGAGCCCTTGTGCTGTTCCGGCTTTATTGACTCCAAAAAAAGATGGCACTTGGCGTATGTGTGTTGATAGTCGAGCAATCAACAAGATTACTGTGAGGTACAGATTTCCTATTCCTCGACTTGATGATTTGCTTGATCAACTTAGTGGTGCTAGTATTTTTACGAAGTTAGATTTGAAGAGTGGTTATTACCAGATTCGTCTTAGACCGGGTGACGAGTGGAAGACTGCCTTCAAGACTCGTGAAGGATTGTATGAGTGGTTGGTGATGCCATTTGGTTTATCAAACGCACCTAGTACTTTTATGCGTGTGATGAATCAGTTGCTTAGGCCTTTTATTGGGAAGTTCGTGGTTGTGTATTTTGATGACATCCTCATTTATAGTGCTTCTTTCAGCGACCATGTTGTGCATGTGAGGCAGGTTTTGGCCTTACTTCGCAGGGATCGTTTTTATGCAGCCACCAAGAAGTGTGTGTTCATGACCCCTAAAGTGTTATTCTTGGGGTATGTTATTTCTGGTGATGGGATACAGGTTGATGAATCCAAAGTGGCGGCTGTTCAGAATTGGCCAACTCCTACAACCATTACTGAAGTTCGTAGTTTCCATGGGCTTGCTTCTTTTTACAGAAGGTTTATTCCACACTTCAGTTCTATTATGGCCCCAGTGACAGATTGTATGAAGGGGAAGACGTTTGTATGGACGGATGAGGCAGAGTTGGCTTTTCAAGTTGTGAAAGAGAAGCTCACTACAGCACCAATTCTGGTATTGCCTAATTTTTCTCAAGTTTTTGAACTTCATACTGATGCCTCAAAGGTTGGGATTGGTGGGGTTCTTAGTCAGGGTGGTCGACCTGTTGCTTATTTTAGTGAGAAGTTAACTGGGCCTAAGTTGAGGTACAGTACTTATGACCTAGAGTTTTATGCAGTGGTCCAAGCTGTAAAGCATTGGCGTTATTACTTATTTCAAAAGGAGTTTGTTTTATTCACTGATCATGATTCCCTAAGGCATATTCGTACTCAAGATAAGGTATCTCACAAGCATGGGCGATGGTTGGCCTTTCTTGAGAAGTTTACGTTTGTGGTCAAACACAAGACTGGTGTTTCAAATAGGGTTGCTGATGCCTTAAGCAGGAGGAGTAATCTGCTTGTATCTATGAGGGTTGATGTGCCGGGTTTGGAGGTCATTCGTGAGCAGTTAGCCATTGACCCTTATTTCTCAGTTATTTTGCAGGATGTGGAAACTGGGCAAAAGTCAGACTTTCTTTTGCATGATGGTTTTCTGTTCAAGGGGAATCAGCTATGTATTCCCGATTCTAGTCTTCGCTTAAAGATTATTAAGGAGTTACATGGTGAAGGGCATGTTGGTCGTGATCGTACTTTACAATTGGTTCAAGCTTCTTATTATTGGCCAACTATGAGAAAAGAGGTGGATCGTTATGTGAAGAGGTGCCGTGTTTGTCAGGTTTCCAAGGGCACGGCTACCAATGCGGGTCTCTATATGCCTTTGCCAATTCCTTCACAGCCATGGGTTGATATTAGTATGGATTTCGTGTTGGGGTTACCTCGTACTCAGAGAGGTAATGATTCCATATTTGTTGTGGTGGATCGGTTTTCTAAGATGGTACATTTTATTCCCTGCAAGAAGACGACTGATGCTGTCAATGTAGCCCAACTATTCTTTCGTGATGTGTACCGTTTGCATGGGCTACCTTCTTCTATCGTGTTTGATTGGGATACCCGATTTCTGAGTCATTTTTGGCGTAGCTTGTGGAAGATGGTGAATACTCAACTTAACTTCAGTATTGCTTATCACCCACAAACTGATGGGCAAACTGAAGTTGTTAATCGGTCACTTGGGAATTTGTTGAGGTGTTTGGTTGGTGATCATGTGAAGGCATGGGATCAAAAGTTGTGCCAAGCTGAGTTTGCTCATAATCATGCTGTCAATCGTAGCCCTGGATATAGCCCATTTCAGATAGTGTATTCATCTCAGCCTCGGGGACCACTTGATTTGATGTCCCTTCCTGTTTCTGGATCTGTTCCAAAGAAAGTTCAGGATTTTGTAGAGGGTCTACATGAAGTTCATAATGCTGTGTATGATCATTTGACCCGAGCTAATCTGAAGTATAAGCAAGCTGCTGATCAGAAGCGTAGGCATGTTGAGTTCGAGGAAGGTGACTTTGTTTGGGCTGTTTTGACTAAAGATCGTTTTACAGTTGGGGAATACAACAAGTTATCAGCGAAGAAGATTGGCCCAGTTGAAATCGTGGAGAAGATCAATCCAAATGCATATCGTCTAAAACTGCCTAGTCACATTCGTTGTGCTGATGTGTTTAACGTGAAGCATCTGTTGCCTTATTATGGAGAGTCTTCTGATGATGAAACTGTTAGTAATTCGAGGGCGAATTTTGTGTATCCAGGGGGAATGATGTGGGCCCAAGTGTGGAGGAACGGGCTATTTTGTACTTGGAGGCCCAAGACCGCGTAAGAAAAGGGCCTTCACTAAAATGGCCCTAACTTGGGCTACGAGGGTCCGTTTGGGACGTGCGACCAGGCCAAAAAAACGCTTATTTCTATTACTTATTTGCATTTTTATGTTTTTTGAACTATTTTGGGCTTTTTGTTTTAGGCCGTGTGTTTGGCCCGTTATCTTTTTTAGGCCCGTTTCGAATTTCAGTCTTTATTTATAAGTTGCTAAAGCTAATGAGAAGATCAGAATTGAATTTTGAGAAAACTGTTTTTTCACTTCAAATTCCGTGGCCTTTGGGGTTACAATTTGGGGGTTGGGGAAGAGCTACACGGGTATTCGTAGAATCAACGTGTAATCTTCATTTTTTTCGTTTCACACGCTGCATCACTCTCCTTGTCAAGTCAAAGTTGTAATAGCTAATCTTGAATGGTACCCATCATGCACTTGAGTTTCATTTTAACCAGGGCTGGTGGCTTAAGCCTTTTTGGGGACCAAAGCAGATATTAAAATTGGTGCCCTTCTTGATAAAGAGAAAATGTTCTTCGCTTTTGATCCTATGATTCATGTATCATTTGCGTGTATACATATAATTTCTTTTCCGAATTTAGGGTCCTTAGGGAAGTGGATGACCAAACTCCAAAGCCCCTTGCTTTCGCTCTAGTTGGGCCGACCCTGGTTCTAACCCTTTAAAAACTTCCAATAAATTGTTATAGAATTTCTGAATCCGCAACTATACATGTTCTTCATTTTTTTATAACTTGACAGGTTTTACGGTTTTGGCTCTTAACACAAAATCTCTCATTTATCATTGCGGGAGTCACGGTGGTTGGACTTCTAATCTCTCCAGATTTGCGTGTCACCAACATCCCTACATTTTCTTTGCTTGTTGTGTTAACCAATCTCTCCGGAGCTGTTGCGGTTCTTTCGACTCTTGCAGGAACCATCCTAATTGAAAGAGAATGGTATATTTTACTCTTTGTGACCTTCGGCTTCAATGAATGTTATACATGTTCAAACACCACTAGTCTAGAAGTAGTTAAGTAACTGTTTATTATTAATAGCTCTAGAGCAAGATTCTACATATTTAGTTTGACTTTTGAGGTCAAAACCGCCTGTTGAAACATTAACAGATTAAGTTCTGTGAAGATCTAATAAGTTTGATGATTAAATAATCAATATGTCAGTACTCTACTCTGATCACATTTCTTGTTTTACCTCTAGAGCATAATTCATGAAAGCTAGTTTGACTTTTGAGGTCAATCTTGTCATTTGAATATCTTGGATTAGCATAATTATTTGTTAAACTTTTAGAAAAAAAAGTCTTTGATCACTACCCTTATCTAGAATTATACAACAGCTGTATTTTTTATTTGACTTTTGAGGTCAAAACGTCCGTTGCAAATCGTCCTAGAAAAATCTAATAGTTTAGACGATAACTAGCGAAATTTATTGACTTACCTGTTATCCAAATAGTGATATAAGTCAGCTTGTTAGATTTTGTTCATGATCTCAAAACCACAGTAGTGTTTTTTGCCCAAAGTATGACTAAAGAAAGAGTAAACTTCCGTTTTGCTCCATGTGGTTTGGTCGTTTTAACGGTTTTGCCCCAATCCTTTAAAAATAGCCATTTTACTCCATGATCTATGACATTTATGTTGGAAATCTTTTGAATACGTAAACGAAATTCTGCAGATGGCCTAAACGATATTGTTCATATAATGAATTGATAAATTACAGATGTGGTGATACAAATTTATATATACGTACATACATAGGGTTTTATAAATGTTTTGTAACCGCCCTATGTTATAAATAAAAAAAATAACAAATAACTATATCTAGCTTATCTATTTTGTATACATATAATGCTGAACATATATGTATTCTTGTATGTCTAACACCCTCCCGTAAGCTAGATTACTTCAGGTGACATGCGAAGAAGCTCCTTAAGTCTAATGAAGTCTTTTGGTTGTAATGCTTTTGTCATAATATCAGCTATCTGATCCTTCGTTGCACAAAAAATGACATTTAGTTCTCCTTTCTTTACTAGATCTCTGATAAAGTGATACTTAACTCTTATATGTTTGCTCTTTCCATGATAAACCGGATCCCTTGCTAAACATATCGTAGATTTATTATCACAGTATAAAGGAATTGAGGAAACGTTATTTTCTTGCAGATCATCTAAGATTCCCTTGATCCATAAAGCCTGACAGCCAGCTAATGATAAGGCCATGTATTCTGCCTCTGTTGATGATAAAGCCACTACCTTTTGTTTCTTTGACTGCCATGAGATGGGACCTGAACCTAAATGAAATATATATCCGGATGTGCTCTTGCTATCATCCATATCTCCTGCATAGTCACTATCACTAAAACCTACCAGAACTTTCTTTCCTCATTTGGAATATGTAATTCCTTGATTTTGAGTTCCTTTGATATATCTAAGTATTCGTTTAGCTGCTTCCCAGTGATTCTTCCTCGGGTTTTCCATAAATCTGCTAATTTTGCTGACTGCAAACATGATGTCCGGTCTTGTGTTGGTAAGATACATCAGACTTCCTACTAGGCTTCGATACACACCTTCGTCTACAAACTCTTCTGGGTCATCTTTTGATAATTTCAACCCATACTCCATAGGTGTAGATACCGTATTGCATTGTGTCATTTTATATTTATCTAATAAGTTTTTCATATACTTCCTTTGGGACAGTATGATATTTCCTTCTTCATAAAGTACTTCCATGCCCAAGAAGTAATGTAATCTTCCCATATCAGTCATTTCAAACTCCTTATTCATTGACTCTTTGAATTTCGTAATTAAATGCATGGAATTACTTGCAATAATTAAATCGTCGACATATAAGCATATCACTAACTTCCCTTTGTTAGTGTCTTTTATATATAAAGTATGCTCATATGCACTTTTCTTAAAATTATGTTGTAAGAAGTATGAGTCTATACGACTGTACCATGCTCTTGGTGCTTGTTTTAAACCATAGAGAGCTCGCTGAAGATGACATACCTTTTGTTCTTCTCCTTGTTTAATGTAACCTTGAGGTTGTTCTATGTAGACTTGTTCATTCAGTTTTCCATTTAGGAAAGCTGTCTTAACATCCATTTGATGAAGATACCAACCATAATGAGCAGCTAGAGCTAGCACTATTCGAACTGTCTCGAATCTTATTACGGGTGCAAACACCTCCTGATAATCTATTCCATATTTCTGCCTGTATCCTTTTACTACTAATCTGGCTTTGTATTTGTCTACATTCCCTTTTTCATCATATTTAGTTTTATAAATCCACTTTACCCCTATTGGCTTCTGATGTTTTGGTGGATCTACTAGTACCCAAGTGTGATTTTTATTAATGGAGTCCATTTCCCTGTCCATTGCTGCTATCCATTTTGCATCTTTACTTGCTTCTTCATAACTTGTCGGATCTGTACTTGCATAGAGAACAAAATTCACCACTTGATTTTGGTTGTACTTCTGTAATACCTCTGCATTCGTTAGTTTTCTTGTATTGCGATATACATTCCTAATGCTTTTGGTTTTAATGACTTCGTTTTCTGAATCTGTAGATGAAGTGTCACCACTGTTTTGTTGATCTTGATCAGCACTTTGTTGTTGTGCTTCATACGTCCCCGAGCCACTGCAAACTTGTTGATCGTTATTGGGAGTTTCTTGATTTGGTTCTCCGTTTACGTTATCTGTTGTGTGGTTATCAATTTCCTGTTCTTGGTTATTCTCTTCATCATGTTGAATTTGTATCTCCTCTCCATCAGTAATGATAAGCGGTGCATTTGAACCTTCACCTTCGAAGACCCATCTCTTATTTTCATCAAAGATCACATCACGACTAATGATGATCTTGTTAGTTTGGGGGTTATATAGCTTATAACCCTTGCTAGCTTCACTATATCCAACAAATATAGTTTTTATTGTTTTGTTGGATAACTTGTCCCTGTGTTGTTTGGGTACAAGAGCATAAGCTAGACAACCAAATACTCTCAAATGTTCTACATTTGGTTTCTGTCCATTCCAGGCTTCGTAAGGAGTGATGTTCGGTCTGGTCTTCGTAATTGTTCGATTTAAGATGTAAGTAGTGCATGCTACCGCTTCTGCCCAGTAACAGTTAGGTAATTGCTTAATGTTCATCATGCTTCTACTTAATTCCATTAAAGTCCTATTCTTTCGTTCAGCTACTCCATTTTGTTGAGGAGTATAACTGTTAGTAAGCTGATGTCGAATCCCATTAAGTCTCAGATATTCCTGAAATGATTTGCTACAATATTCTCCTCCGCGATCCGTCCTTAATGTTTTGATTACATGATTTGACTGCTTCTCATTCAAAACTCTAAAATTCTTGAAGTGATATAGTGCCTCGGATTTAAATTTGAGAAAATACACCCATGTTTTTCTGGTGTAATCATCGATAAATGTGATGAAATATCTACATCCACCGATGGATTCTGTTCTCATTGGACCACATATATCGGAATGAACTAATTGTAATGGTTCAGTAGCTTGCCAGACCATTTTTTTGTGAAATGGTTTCCTGGCATGTTTTCCAGATATGCAACCTTCGCATATACTGTCATCCTTCTTTATCTTTGGTAGTCCAATTACTAAATCCTTGTTTTTCATGTCAATCAAAGTATCCATGTTCACATGCCCATAGCGTCTGTGCCATAGACGTGAAGAATCACTGGTAGTCATATTCATGGCATATGTCAGATCGCTTTCAGGATGTAATGGGAACATCTTATTGTTGGTCATCTTAACAATACCAAGAAATTCACCATTTGAATCTTTGATAATGCATCTATCTCCCTTAAACGCAACTTCATATCCTTTCCCTATGAGTTGCCCTACGCTTAACAGGTTATGTTTCAGCCCCTTTACATAAAATACATCTGGTATCTTCCTTTCTCTTCCTCTAATCGTAATAGAGATATTTCCGCTGCCTAATACTTCCAACCGTTTATCATCTCATGTTCTCACCTCCTTTTTTAAAGATTCATCAAGGTGAGAAAAGAGTTCTCGGTTACCACTCATGCGGTTACTGCAGCCACTGTCAAGATACCAACAGTCACTTTTGACTGTCTCCTCCATGTTAAAAATCATGAACATAGTGTCATCTTGTTCATCGACATCATCTTCTGTATGAATTAATGCATTATCCGCTCTTTCGCGTTCGTCCTTTTGTTGGCAAAACTTGGCTGTATGTCCAAGTTTATGACAATTGAAACATCTTATTGAATTCATATTGAAATTCTTGCCCTTATATTTGTTTCGTCCCCTTCCTGTGGAATCGTTCTTAAATGATTGTCTAGATCTATCTTGGCTTACATTCGTTACTTGAAACGCATGTTCTACGGGATTGTCTTCGTATCTTTTCAATCTTAATTCATGTGATTGAAGTATCCCCATTAGTTCTTCGGTGGATACTTCTGCAAGATTTTTTTTGTTTCTTCGATGGTTATAACAACCGATTCATAATTCCTAGTCAAACTACGTAAGATTTTTTCTACAACCCTCTGTTCATCTAATTTTTCTTCATTCATCCGCAATTGGTTTACTAAATGGATCGTTCTGTTGAAGTATTCCTCAACAGATTCTCCATCTTTCATGTTTAACGAATCAAATTCACAACGGAGGGATTGAAGTCTTACAGTTTTTACGCGTGTTTCTCCCCTGTATGATTTATGAAGAATAATCCATGCCTCTTTTGCCGACTTTGCCTGTGAAATCCTTTCAAATACTGTGTCGATTACTGATTGAAATATGATATGCAGGGCCCGTTTGTCCTTTTTAATTGACTCCCGGTATGCAGCGGATCTTTCTTCCGACGGATTCGGTCCCAGTTCTTGATACCCTTCATCGACAACCGTCCACAATTCCTGTGATTCAAGCAATACTTTCATTTGAATGTGCCAATGATAATAATTCTGTCCATTCAGTTTGGGGATTTGTGTTTGTATTCCTTGCGTTTGATTCATGATCTTGAATTCGACGATGAATTAAAACAGATAACGTGAATAGATTTCTTGGATCGAATGTTGTGGCTCTGATACCACTTTGTTGGAAATCTTTTGAATACGTAAACGAAATTCTGCAGATGGCCTAAACGATATTGTTCATATAATGAATTGATAAATTACAGATGTGGTGATACAAATGTATATATACGTACATACATAGGGTTTTATAAATGTTTTGTAACCGCCCTATGTTATAAATAAAAAAAATAACAAATAACTATATCTAGCTTATCTATTTTGTATACATATAATGCTGAACATATATGTATTCTTGTATGTCTAACAATTTATCTCTATTTCACTCCCCGCCCCTAACGCTATCCAATTAAATTCTTTTTGTAAAGTTATTAAAACACCCTTCTCTTTATATGTAAAATTACCAAATTGCCCTTATTTTTAACAAACATTTTGGATGACGTTAGGGGCGGGGAGTGAAATAGAGATAAGCTTCATAGATTAGGGAGTAAATGGCTATTTTTAAAGGACTGGGGCAAAACCGTTAAAACAACCAAACCGAAGGGAGCAAAACGGAAGTTTACTCTTAAAGGAAACTAGATTGACATATTTTAAATCTTGACAGGGTGGTGGTAATATCAGAAGGGAATTCTTCAAACTTACTAACAAAGTTGAATTCCACAATCCGGAGAATCGATCTAATAAGCAACTTATTCGCACCTGTTGTCACAGGATTCATCATCAGTTTCGTGTCAATGGTTGCATCGGCTGTCAGTTTAGCAATCTGGAACATACTCTCAGCTTTCTTGCAGTACTGGCTCCTAAACTCTGTATATAAAGGGATTCCAGCTCTTTCAGAGAGCAACCGAAAACGTGGACTAAAACTAACCACGCCAAATCATCTAAAACAAGCCCCTTCTACTTGTCTGGAACAAACTAGTGGCCATCACGACACTTCTGAAGACGTTTCTTCGGGTACTTTTAAAGGGGTATATGACAGTCCGTTTATTCATGCTTGGCGAGTGTACCTTCAACAAGACGTGGTTCTACCAGGACTATCCCTTGCTTTACTCTATTTTACAGTCCTCAGGTAGGTGTGGTTCTTGATCTTTTCTGGTTTTGTTAGTTTGTTACAATGAGAGACAAAAATTTAATTGAATATATGATTTTTCTTTTAGTTAGACGCAGTTTTAGAGCATCCTGTTGGTTCAGTTCTGTTTGAGCATGAAGGAAAACAATATAAATCATACCTGTCACAGCAGATAGTGCAGAGGAGAATCCAGTAATGGATTTCGACATGCTTGTCATCTTGATCTGGTTCCTCCTTAGGGTGCTGACTGATGATGGGGACTTAGAGAACCGAAAAGGGTATCGGTTATGGAGAGGAGGTTCCATGATGATGTTATGACTAATGGGGTGTGTGAATTGTGTAACTGAGTAACCCTTAAACCTCCACATAACTCTCCTTATATAAGCACCCAGGAGGAAACCTAATTAGTTACTAAGGGTAATATGGTCCATCAACAATTACCAACTAATTAAATAATAGGTTCTAATATATTTTGATCTCTATAATGTAAATGATTAAGATGGCTATAGATTAAATATTAATACGTAATATATTTAATCTTACATTCTCCCACTTAGCCGAGTAATCATTTACTATGAGTATTAGATAAGCCTGATCAGGAGTTAACACTCATTTTAGCCTTAAACAAGTACTATAGCAGAAAAATACAGCCGTTGAATCATTATGCGACTCAGGACCCCCATTAATCATACTATAGCCTTAATTTAAAACCTAATCATCATGATCAAAATACGCGTAAGCCCTTTGTTTGATTTGTAACTTTTATTTGTCTATATGCCATTATACCGGTTGAACATATTCTAACAGACATACAAAATCAAACTTGAGGAAAATTAACTAATACTTAGTCATTCATAGTACGATATGCAATTGCGCACGACTATTAATTAATACCCGTCTATGAGCTCTCTTAATAAGACTTATGGGTAATAGCCCTTCAGTTATAGGATCCTTAAGCATATCATGAATGTATTCGATACAAAACTTAGTTTCCTCAATTCGTTAATAAACGAATAATTAATTGCGTATCGAAACTTAATGCAGCACCTCTTAAACTGTTACTGTTCAAGGAGTTATGGTGGCTGACTTTATCACACTAATTCTTCAAAACATTATATGGAGTTAATAAACTTATGAGTCCACTGATTAAATTTCCAACAACATTTAGTGACCATGTTATGTCGTTATAACTTAGGTTGTTAATATCAGTGCATTATGACTCCTCCATGAAATAGGTTTTGTCTGCTGACATAAAGATATACCCGAAACTGCATTTTATAATCTTTGAATATCTCAAAGTTAGAGTAATAAACCGGTTTTAATTCTCACTTCTTCTTTAAATTGTAGTCTCTCGTTTCTTTTAAAGATATTGTAATACTCCATTAGATGCTACACATTAATCTAGACATATCTAGTGTGTTGCAATATGAGTAATATCTAAACGAGTATAGACTTAAACTTACATAAGGCTTCTAATTAATGAAGCGTAAATAAATAATCTCATTTATCCTATTATCCTCTAAAGGAGAGCAATATTGATTGTTACATATGTAAGGACCCATTAAACTTATGGAACGAAACTACTATCCCATTGGGTCTATCTCAGTATGTTATGATATCAATCACGTAAGAGATATCTCTGAGTTTTATTATATCAAAGTTTGTGTTAACAATGCTTTGACTTATGTAACATATGCTTGTCAAAGAATGTCATCTATATAGACAAGTTTATTTTTAGTTGCTCCCACTCATCTTGAGGTAGGTACATTAATCCACTTGATTCTTGATGAAAATAATTACGTTAGCTTTTCATCTCATTATGATGTTTGCATTAACCCATACATGGATATTATTGGCTTACAAATAAAGTGTTCTTTAACCCTCAGTTTGAAACTTTAGGTTGTTATCTAATGAACATGTAAATGTGTCAGCCATTTATTAGGGAAAATCGTTTTAATGTTCATCTAATGTAGCTTAAAACTATTATAAGCTACTAGAACAGTGATGATCCTCAAAGAACTCTTTTGTTAGATATGTAATAAAGATTCTTTAATAATTTATCTCTTCCTGAGTATAACCTTTGACAATCAATCATGCTTCTTAGTGTCTTAACGCTTTAGGATTTGATTTAGTTATGAACACTCTTAGGTAATTCAATCAAATCCCAAACGTTACACGAACACATAAAATCAGTTTTACTAGAAAACTGTTTTATTCCATTCATATGATTGATTTACACTAATGGCTTAATTTGAAGAGATAGGATCAGTAAACATTTCCAAAATCCATTTCAACTTCAATTAGGGAGGTTATGTAATCATCAAAGTTAGTAGGCTTTTAAACCTAGATGACCTCCTGAGTTGATTATTGGGTTCATTAGAAGTTTCAATTTTATGGATTAGCTCTTGGTTAGGTTGCTATCATTTTCATTCTAAGTTTGTAAGAGTTGGTGCAGTATAGTGTACAAGAGGTGTAATTGGAGTTAAATTCGGAGTGAAATTTAATGACACTCTTCCCCCCGCCTCTTGTATTCCTCGCAAATCATGATAAGGACTTTGACTGCTCCCACCGAACTTAGAAATCTTTAGGAACTCAGCATGCTTAGGGTCAATACTTAACGACCAACAAATTCTAATAGAGAAAACAAATTAATGACGTTAGTCGTTGTAGTTTCTCTTGTTGAGGATTATGTTAGTTTAGGTAAGAAATCTAAGTGCGCCCACAATTAAGCAACAATGAAACTTTTGTAAGAGTAGCATTAGATTTAAAGAGATAAGGTGTGATTGAACAGTGTCGTGATGGAGCGATGTCTTGTACAAGAGGTGTGAATTTAATGACACTCTTCCCCACCTCTTGCGACTATTGCAAGTTATTATTGAGACACTTAATGCTCCCACTGATCTTTAATATCTCTAGAATGCTACAAGAGAAGTTTCAATAAGCTACGTGACGTGGGAACCTATCACATATACGTTAGACTTTATTTGATTTCTTTAATGTCCAGATATCATAAGAAACTTTAAGGACATATTTAATAGAAATCTGATTAACTACATATATGAATAGAGTTCTTCTAAGACCGTAGGCCATATGCGACAAAATTTAGATACAAGTTGATAGTCTTTCAAATGATAAATAAATTATGTCTGAATATTCCATTTGGAATAAGTTCCACGAATGTCAATGAATGACTTATGATGGACCCATACTTATTCCTTAAGCCAAGTAATATTTAGGGCTGTAACGTCATGAGTTAAAATCACTTAAAATGAGATTAGATGAATAATCATCCTCATTAACCATGTCATGATTTCTCATGAATTTTGGTTCTAATGGATGAAATTTATAAGTCTCATTTTCCTTTTGTCAAATTCTCGTTAGCATGATGACAAAGGTTGTGAAAAAGTAAGGTATCATCTAGTTTCATCACAGTAATGTTTCTATCCAGATATTTAGAACAAATAAGATGAGAATTTAAGATAAGTGTGACTTTATGTTGACTATGCAAATCTCACAACCTTCATAACATTGCTTAATTATGATACTATATTCTGATTAATCAGAATATATAAGGTATCGAAAGGCGTTGTTGGAAGACTGTTCATTATGGTTCTTATAGTCTTAACATTTAATTTTGTCACTAACTCCCATGTTAGTTATTTGTCGAGTTCTGGTAAGGAAACGTATGGAACTAGAGTCAACTAATCATGTGTTAATTGGAATATTAAAATTATCAGACTTAAATATCATTAGTAAGTTACTATCTAATTAATTTATCCAACTGTTCTTTAGAATAATGGATAGTCTCGTTGCTTATGCCTAGTCTAATGACATAATTATGCAGTGAGATTTTCCCTTGAAGAACCTTAACGTTGGGATTAGCACTTGTAATTTGTCTATGGACTTTAGAACAATCCTCTCTTAAGGTTTTAGTGGTTTTAAGGTGAATAACATCTTATTTTCCAGTTTCAAACATTTATTTCGATGTACATATGTTGCTTATCAACACACTCGTTATACTTTGGTACTTTTGAGTGTTATAGCTGATTTATAATGCATCAAATTGTGCAAATGAAAACTTAGTATGTAATGTACTGGAAAATGTACTTATTTCCATGCGTAAGCCCTTAACTTTACGGGTCATGGTATTGTACATTATAATATATTCACATATACCACTTAACCATATAATTTATAATTAGTTAAATGAAGACATGCACCTTAGGAGTTCTTGTAATTATTCCACAATTATAGATTAGTCTTAGGAAAAAATTAATCTGGAATAACTTTAGTGATAGCAATTATATTAGAGAGGTCTTGATTATCATAAGAGACATCATGTTCGATTTATCCTAATCATCATGCTCTATTTTTCTTCCGTAGTGCCTTATCAGAAGAGAGCAATAAGGTTATCGTGTCTTAAGAGATAATCAAGGATTTAATTTAAGAGCTAATTCTTATAGAAACTTTAAATAAAGCAAAACATTTTAGGTTTAGGAATTAGGGTGGATGAGATATAGATTTATAGAAGAAAATTATAGTGAGTAAAAATATGGGTACTAAGAATAAGGCAGACAAAATGATCACAAAATTAATTGAGGATCATTAATATAAGGATCATTATGTGAAGAGGTTGTGATATGTCTATTACTAACATCAAAATAATAGACTACTTAAAGTTCTACTTAAACGAAGACAAAACAGCTTTGGCCAGAAGTGTAATCATTTAAGCATATGTGCAAAGTGGTTGTAACAAATCAGCTTTGGCCAGAAATTGAGACAAACACTTTAGTTATGCACTTGTTGAGTATGCCATCTATGAATGAATTAAATCAGCTTTGGCCAGAAATTAAGACATTCATGCTTATGATGCACACACAACATAGCTTTCGTAATACTTGGATGATAAGTAGATGCATCAAGTCAGCTTTGGCCAGAAATGATGCATCAGAAGCTCATTCAAGTAAAGCCACTTTGGTTTTGTAAAACATTATTTGATCCTCATTAATTAACTAAATAATTACAAAAACCAATCATTTAATAGCAAACCACCCGTTAGCGCGGATCGAACTCCGCGGTGAGTTCGCTGGGGGGTGCGGGGGACAGCGTGCCCCCGCCCGGGGTTCGGGGCGGAGCCCCGAAAATTTTTTTCCTTAGTTCACATTTAAACAGCTTAAAATAATGAGATTTCGAGTCGCAACCACGATTTCGACTAATGACGTTATGGTTGCGAGTCGCAACTACGGTTTCGACTAGTCACGTTATGGTTGCGAGTCGCAACTACGGTTTCGACTACTCACGTTATGGTTGCGAGTCGCAACCTCATGGTTGCGAGTGATGACATTCTGGTTGCGAGTAGCGACGTTATGGTTGCGAGTAGCAACCTCATGGTTGCGAGTCATGACGTTATGGTTGCGAGTAGCAACCTCATGGTCTCGACTAATGACGTTATGGTTGCGAGTAGCAACCTCATGGTTGCGAGTAGCAACCTCATGGTTGCGAGTAGCAACCTCATGGTTGCGAGTAGCAACCTCGTGGTCTCGAGTAGCAACCTCATGGTTGCGAGTAGCAACCTCATGTTCTCGAAACTTCCTGTTACAGCTGTTAATTGTGATGACATAACTGAAAATTCGAAATCTAAGGGATTATGGGATATTATTTCCTGTTTTAAAGTGATCTAATTTTATCAACATATTTCGAAAATAATAACTGTTTATCTAATAACAGTTTCGAATAAAAATTAAAAGATAAAATTAGATCAAACATGGAAAAAACACCCATTAATCCTAAATCATTCCAAATCATAACAGAATTTTCGAATTTTCACATGAACATGATGAACCCTAATCATAAAAAATAAAATTCTGGAACCCGAAACCTGAATTTTAATAGTTTTACTAAACAGATTTCGGCTAAAATTATAATCCAGTTAATTCGGTGAACAAAACAATTAATCTTTTCATCGAAATCATGATTTCGAGTCGATTCTTATGACTCGAAACCGGCTGTTAAGGTCATACGGTTTTTAAAGAAAAATTCTGTTTTCCAAGTTTCAATCCCAGAATTATGGATACGAAAACAGAACTGACTAATCAACATATGCTCTGATACCACATGTTGGTTCAGTTCTGTTTGAGCATGAAGGAAAACAATATAAATCATACCTGTCACAGCAGATAGTGCAGAGGAGAATCCAGTAATGGATTTCGACATGCTTGTCATCTTGATCTGGTTCCTCCTTAGGGTGCTGACTGATGATGGGGACTTAGAGAACCGAAAAGGGTATCGGTTATGGAGAGGAGGTTCCATGATGATGTTATGACTAATGGGGTGTGTGAATTGTGTAACTGAGTAACCCTTAAACCTCCACATAACTCTCCTTATATAAGCACCCAGGAGGAAACCTAATTAGTTACTAAGGGTAATATGGTCCATCAACAATTACCAACTAATTAAATAATAGGTTCTAATATATTTTGATCTCTATAATGTAAATGATTAAGATGGCTATAGATTAAATATTAATACGTAATATATTTAATCTTACACATCCACAATGTGGAGTCCAAATATCACGTCCAAAACCAAACCACCAATTCCAGACCACCCCCGTTGTAGGAGATTGACTATGGTGGTACGGTTTAGTGTAGCGGACTGGTCCGGTTTGGTTTAGTGGGGACCACACCATATACACACATGCCTTTTTTTTTTCTTTTTTTTAGTGTAAAACTGAGGTCTGTTGTGGAGGTTTGGAATGGTTTAGTGTTATAGGAAAAAGTGGGTTCGGAATAGTTGATGTTTGTAATGATGTGGCAGGTAATGTGACGATTTAGATTTTGAACTTTGACCAGTGTTGTGAATGCTCTTAGAGCCATTAACACACTAAAACTATACTATTTTGTAAAACAAAGTCATTAATTCTTCTAGAAAACTATCACATGCATGTCTTATATTTTACTTATTTTATGCAATTTGATAAATTAAAAAAGTGATACAATATTTATTTCTCCTGTATATATTTATAAGTATTTTTTAAACAACATTTTTACTCTTAAGTTATTTTACAATTATAAGGATTTGAACCCACACCACATCTATGGGGAAAAATCACCAATACCACTAGACCACAAAGCATAGATATTTATAAGTAAGTACACCTATTTTTTCAGATGTATAAGAAAGTAGAAATTTATCTTTTTAGTTAAGTGTAGCCATAAATATGAGTTTTATAAGAAGTTGGTGACAAATTTGCCTTTTTATGTGTTTTGATTTACTTATATTCACTAACTAAAAAAGGCATGTTGGTTAATTAATTAACAACTAAATAAACAGGTGGAGGGCTGCAGAGATCTGGATTGAGTATTGATAAATTGAATAATAATAATAATACAAACTATGACCCATTCACCGGTAATGGGAATATTGAAATCATAATCTCTTCACATCCTATAAGTATTAGGGTTTATTATGTAATTAGTTAATAGTTAGATAGATAGTTTAGATTTATTATTAAGTGGCGGTTATGAAGTTGAAGGACAAAAGTTGGCAAGATGGAAGTTTGAAACTTCCCTCAATAACCGAATAGGTGTGTCTCTACACACACACCCATTCCCAATCGACACCAAGGAAAGGAGCAAGGGACGCGACTGTTGATCATGCGGACGAGAATCAACGCACCTCTTCAAGATCCAATCTCAACCACACATCCAAGAGACATGACTTTTCACGAAGAGACGCGTCTATTCACTCGTACCCGTAGGAAACTATAAATAGGGATAGTTAGATTCATTTGTAACTTACACACTCTCTCATTCAATTCACTTGTAAATACATTCAAGATTTGTATTCATTCAATAAAGGTTAGTTTGTGTTTATTTCGTTCATTGTGATATTCATTGTTCGTTAAGAAGATTCTGGGCAACAGTGGTATCAGAGCCTAGGGCTCAAATTTGTTTCGGGAAGATAATCATCAGGCGGGTGGTTGAATTCCCTGACAATTCTGATCACGCAGGAGGCGTTGATTGGGTTGTTCTTTGTTAAGTTTTAACATCAATCGCATCAAGCGGGTACGATTGTTGTTCGTTCGTTAATCGGTCATCAGGAGGGTGTTCGATTTTGATCTGATCATCACTGAGGGTGTTTGGATTCTGAGTTTTTTTTTAATTCAAATCACGGCAAGAGGCCACGATTCGGGTTAAGAAGACGGAAGCAAATCTGAGAAGTTTGTATTCCGGTTTCAAGAAGCAATCGCAAATCTGAGAAGTTTGGGTTGTTTGAAGTTTGTAAAAGACACAAAATCTGAGAAGTTTTGTGATATCAAAGCATCAAGAGGGTGTTCGTTTGAGAAGTTTAGTCGCAAATCAAGCGGGTTTGGGGCTGATTTTTGGTTTGTATTTAGAGAGTCGCGAATCAAGCAGAAAGAAAAAAAACGCAGCCAAGAGGGTTGTTAAGAAAAGTCAGAAACCGTGCGGAGAATCACGATAAGAGAAGTCGGTCGGTTCGCAAATTCCAGGTTCTACGTTCTATTTTTCTGGAATTTATTTAAGATTTAGAAATTGGTTTGATTCCGTTAGAAAGTTAGTGTGAATTTTTTTTTTTTTTTGGAATCATAGACTTCGGTTTTAGGAGAAAACCAAAGTTTAGAAAGTGAAAATTGTTGGAAAAGAAATTATGGCGGATTCAGGAGGAGCCTCTCCGTCAAACGCGGTAGTAATTAGAGAGGGTAGTTCGTTCTCCCAGTTTCAGTGTCCTATTTTAAAGTCTACAAATTATACGGTATGGGCAATCCGTATAAAAACCATTTTGAGGGCAAACGGATTATGGGAAATGATAGAACCAAAAGAAAATACGCAAGCGGATGAAAAGAAGGATATGATGGCGACCGCTTATTTATTTCAAGCACTACCGGAAGATATGATAATACAAGTTGCAAGTTGCAAAAGTGCAAAAGAAATTTGGGATGCATTAAAGACTAGACACGTCGGTGCAGATCGAGTGCAAAAGGCACGTCTTCAAACGCTCAAAACAGAGTTTGAGATGTTAAAGATGAAGGAGGAAGACACTATCGATTCGTTCACTGCAAGACTAAATAGCATTGTCACGAGGGCAAGTGGTCTTGGATCAACTTTTGATCAACCAACTTTAGTACGAAAACTTCTGAGTTCTGTACCAAGAAGGTTCGTTCAAATTGTTGCAACCATTGAACAATTCGCTGATTTAGAAACAACGACGCTAGACGAGACAATTGGAAGATTGAAGGCCTATGAAGAAAGGACCGGCTTGGTGGATGAAAACCCGGTATATAATCAAGAGAAACTTATGTATACGCGACGCGACAAGAACTATGGTCGTGGAAGACGTTTTGGGAACAATGGACAAGGAAGGTTCAGTTCATCACAAGGCAAGTGGCGTGATGGAAAGTTCAAACAACAAGAAGAAGAAGATGATGAAGACTCATCACATGATGCTTATAAGAGTAGAAGCAACCAAAGGAAGTTCGGGAAGGATTTAAGCAAGATTAAATGCTACAATTGCCAAAAGTTTGGTCATTATGCCTTAGATTGTCCTGAATCAAACCAAAGAGAAGAAGAAACAAATCTGGTGCAGGAAGACGATGAACCAACTCTCCTAATGGCAATCAAAGAAGACTGCAATGATCTACTTCAACAAGCACATGATGGCAAGCAAGACATGGAGAAAGATCAAGGTGCAACTTAAGGATGTTCGAGATTAGGGGGGTGAATGAAATCATAATCTCTTCACATCCTATAAGTATTAGGGTTTATTATGTAATTAGTTAATAGTTAGATAGATAGTTTAGATTTATTATTAAGTGGCGGTTATGAAGTTGAAGGACAAAAGTTGGCAAGATGGAAGTTTGAAACTTCCCTCAATAACCGAATAGGTGTGTCTCTACACACACACCCATTCCCAATCGACACCAAGGAAAGGAGCAAGGGACGCGACTGTTGATCATGCGGACGAGAATCAACGCACCTCTTCAAGATCCAATCTCAACCACACATCCAAGAGACATGACTTTTCACGAAGAGACGCGTCTATTCACTCGTACCCGTAGGAAACTATAAATAGGGATAGTTAGATTCATTTGTAACTTACACACTCTCTCATTCAATTCACTTGTAAATACATTCAAGATTTGTATTCATTCAATAAAGGTTAGTTTGTGTTTATTTCGTTCATTGTGATATTCATTGTTCGTTAAGAAGATTCTGGGCAACAAATATGCCCAGAGACACTTCTTACCTTCACTTTCATTGTTAAGGACAATCTCACTCTAACGGACTAGTAACTTTATTTACCCTAAATTGTACAACATTCTGATTTAGATATAATCAGTCATTTGTTCATTAGAGTCGTAGATAGTTACTTTTTTTTTGTTAGAGTGAGATTGTCTTTGGCAGTTATTTTGCCATTGATCACATTGGTTGTATGGATTATTATCGGCCAACAAGTCATAATTTGGATTATTAAAATCCAATATCCCTTTAAATAAAACAATCTAATGACCTTTTAACCTCTTTGCCAATTAATTCACTCTTTAGGGATAACCTTACACTAAATTTGCCCATTCATATAGTAAATGGTCAAATTTGCACCACTTTTTATCGTGGTTATAAATTTTCAAAAGTAACTGTTAGATTGCATTTTGAAGAACTAGTCACCTTTATTTCTCCGGTTCTACTTAGTGGATGTTGGGTTAATCGGGTTCGTTTACGGGTCACGGGTTGACACGTTATCGGGTCACGGTTAAAATGGTTAATTGTTTACGGGTGACGCGAGTCGCGGGTCACATGTTGCAACTCGGGTAAGCTGGTTGCACATCAGTAGTTGAAGATATGATCCAGGTTGACCGAATTATGTGTGCTGACCGAGTTTCATGGAGGAGAAAAAGTGCACGTTGGGTTTTATGAATTTGGTCAATTCATGTACCCATTATTTAGGATAGAATATTTATTTTATTCCTTTTTTATTCCCACGTTCATAGATTGTATGGCTATATAAAGCCTTTAGTTTATTCAATAATATGAACCCCATATTTCAATCGAACATACAGTAGCAAGCTTTTGTCCATTACATACATAAGTGTTGAGTGTGTTTGGGGCCTGTAACCAACATGGTGTGGGTTCAAATCCATACGTGTGCAGGTTGATAGGTGTATAAAATTTGCTGTTAAAAACGAAACTCCGTTTGATAACTTTATTGACAGTTTTGGGACTTTGATGACTGCGACATTGGAGTGGGACGGAATACTAGCATACATAATTGGAACAGGCAGAGGAATAAGCGCGATAATTGGTATTTCCGCCACATTTTTGTACCCTTTAATGGAGACTCGAATCTCAACCCTTCGAACTGGACTTTGGTCAATCTGGTCACAGGTATGACAATTTCAGTAGATGAACAGTTACCCAAGATATTATCAAGCGTTCATAACCACCTAAATTAAGTTATTAGAAGTTATATGATCAATATATTGATTATTTATAAAAAAATGAGACAAATTGTTGTATGGTCAACCTGACCCGGCCATTTTGACCCGAAACAGTTTGTGCATGTAGTCTGGTTTATTGAAGATTTATGTTGTTCGTATGCAGTGGACCTGCCTCTTGGTCTGTGTTGGCTCAATATGGGTGCAAAACAGTACAACATCGGCTTACTTGTTGATGGTGGGAGTAGCAGCGTCACGTTTGGGGCTATGGATGTTTGATCTATCAGTCATTCAACAAATGCAGGTCATAACAAAGCCCACAATCTGTAGAAATGACTCTAGATTCTTGTTTTCTAATGTCTGATTTAGTTATGAAATAGGATCAAGTTTCTGAATCTGATAGAGCTGTT
The DNA here is from genome assembly GCF_002127325.2 of Helianthus annuus. Classification (NCBI taxonomy): domain Eukaryota; kingdom Viridiplantae; phylum Streptophyta; class Magnoliopsida; order Asterales; family Asteraceae; genus Helianthus; species Helianthus annuus. Next base: position 38,534,602 of record NC_035442.2, read on the forward strand.
GTTGGTGGCGTTCAAAACTCGATTCAGTCTTTCTGGGACTTGATGACATACATCATGGGGCTGATTATCTCCAACCCTCAGGTGATCTTTGTTTATAGTGGGTTACAAGTCATAACGTATTTGGGTCGAAACAGTCATTTTATGGTGCTGGTTGAAACATGACAAGTTGGGTAAGGCTGATCTACAAACACTTTTTTCCCTTCCCTTTTAATATAAATAACGCCTTATTTTTTATTGGATATAATGTTATTAGTTATCTAATCTAAAGTGTTTTTTTTTTTTTTTTTTTTTTTTTTTTTTTTTTTTTTTTTGTCAAAAGTGTTTATTGGCTTATGACTTTTTCAAAAAGAGTTTTTTAAAAAAATGTTTGGATTAACTTTTGTACTAGTAAAAGTAAAATGACCAAAAAAGATAAAGTAAGTTTTCATGTTTGGTTGCTATTTTTAAGAATGGAGTTAGATTGTTAAATTTATATTCAAAAAACCAAAAGTCATTTAAAAAACCAAGTTTTTGTGGCTTCTGAAAAACAACTTTTTAATCCTTCTCAAAAAGTCAATTAATAATTGACTCTTATCAATGACAAACACTTTTTTAACTTATTAGATTTTTGAAAAAAACTAATAAGTTAATAAGTTATTTGGAAACTCAATCCCAAACACGGTCTAAGTCATGTTATAAACATTAGAATTTAGAAAATAACTTCGGGGATTATTCCTCAATCAACCCGATAGTCTCATTAATAAAATTTTTCGTTGTCAACCCAAGACCTTTTTTTAAATGTGTAAAATATCCTAGCCTTGTTATCATGTCTTTATTGTCGCTTGCACCATGTATGGTTGAAATTTGTTTAATTGTTAGGTTTTATAATTGAAATACTGTGAGATTTCTCTTCCTAGTTTTTTTTTTTTGGATTTCATATATATACATTTTTTTTGTGTTCTTAGGATTTTTGGAAGTTAATCTTGATATCGTTCGGGTTGGCGACAATAGCGGCGATAATCTATAGTGTACATGTATATCGAGTTCGGAAACACCTTTTTCACTTTAAAAAGTTGATCATGTTCTTTAATCATTATGTATAAATCGTCATTGTTATAGTTTAGAGATTTGATATATGTTTTCACTTCCAATGTTGTTTGATTGTAGCAATTAAGTTTCAGCAATCATATGATTCCAAGTAAGTCGTCTTTGTTGGCCCGAAAACGGATCTTGATCTCTAGACAATTGAATAACTTGAATATAAACTGAATATCTGAATACATGAATGAATGATTACAATCGAAATCTAATGCCTATTTATACTAATCGAAAGGTTGTGTCTCGAACAGTTGCGTCTCATGAAGAATCGACATGTCTGATGTTTGGCGCCTCTTCTGAATCGATGTGTCTCCTAGATACGTCGTATGCTTTCAGATGTAGGTTATAGACTTTCAATTTGCCACTTTCAGTCCCCGAACTTATCTTTCTAATCTTATTACAATACAAACTATCTATTAACTATTTACCGAACAACCCTTTAACTTAGGATGTGAAGGGATTAGTAACTTCATTCACCCCCCTAATCTCGAACATCCTTGAGTTGTTGTAGATCTTGAACTCCGAGTAGCTTTATCTTCTCGAATCTTCTCGGTGTCCAACAGTTCATATGAATCTTCTTATTCACCAACCTTGCTCCTCACGAGCCTTGTTTCATTCGAACTCGCTTCACACGAATATTTGCTTCACACTTGTCTTGACCGTACTTGATTTGTATCACACGAACCTTTTCTTATGTAGTTGTCTCAACGTGAACTCCACCGGTCTTGATTAACTTCCCACCATCATATCACATGATCGGAATCCATCTCGCATAGATTTAAACAATCTAACTCACTCAGACTTGTCTTGCGGTTGTATCACACAACAATTCTTCTTCTGATCCAGTCACATGATTATTTGTATGTTTCGCACGTATGTCTTTTCCTTGATCTATCTTCTTCACGGTTGTCTCTCACAACGAGTTCTTCATTATTGATTGCTTCCCTCACGGATTCTTCGCTTTGATCCGATCCACTCACTGGACTGTTTTATCATACCTTTCACAGGTTATCTCCGCATCACACGGTTCTTCCCCTTGATCGTATCACACGACCAAGTTTCACGTTTCTATTTCTCTTCAGCGTCTAGGCACATCAGAAGTGCCAGTTCATCATCATCTTCTTCTATTTCGACCAATAGTGTCTCATTTTTCTTGGTTTTCTTGGTTGGGCATTCATAGGCATAGTGCCCAAGTTTCTCACATCTGTAGCAAGTGATTTTAGACTTATTTCTCATAGCCGATGTTTCTTGCTTGCTATCATCCCTTTGTGATTTGTCGGTTTCTTTCGACTCATAAGAGGTGTATCCTTCACCTCTATGTTGATAATTGCCTCTTCCTCGCCCACGTGACGAATGAAATCTCCCTCGTCCATGATTTCCAACATGTTGTCCATGACCCGCATACAGGAGTTCTTCTAGATTGTTCACGGGACTTTCCTTTTTCTTCAACTTTAACCTTTCTTCATACGTTTTTAATCTTCCGACCGCTTCTTCTAGCGTCATAGTTTCTAGATCGGAGTATTGTTCCATGGAGGCAACGATTTGAGTAAACTTATCCGGTACGCCATTTAGGAGTTTGCGTACTAGAGTCGGTTGACTCAATGTCGTTCCTACTTCAGTTGCCCGGGTAACGATACTATTAATCTTTGCGGTAAATGAATCAATAGTGTCGTCATCCTTCATTTGCAATAATTCAAATTCTGATAATAGCGTGTGCATACGCGCCTTTTGTACCCGATCAACACCAACGTGTCTAACCTTTAGATTATCCCAAATTTCCTTTGCAGTCTTACAACTTGCAACTTGCAATACAACATCTTCTGGTATTGCTTGAAATAAATATGCAATTGCAGACTTATCTTTCTTAGTGTCTACCGTTGCATTTTCTGCCGGTTCAATCGTTTCCCATAAACCATTCGCTTCAAGAATCGTCTTGATACGAATAGCCCAAACCGTATAGTTTGTTGGTTTCAGAATTGGACACTGAAACTGGGAAAGAGAACTTCCTTCCTTCTGTATCATTATCGGATTTTGTCCGGGTGTTCCTGACATGACTTCTTGCCGAACAATCTTCACCTTTATTAAACTTTTACTTTCTTGGTTTCAATAAATCTCAAACCCACGATTACCCGAATCGTGTAACAATCAAACAATCAAACAATCTAATTCGCACTAAACCCCGGAATCAAACAAACCCTAGATTCCTAACCAAACCTTCGGTTCAACCGATCACCCTAGAACCGAAACCCTTAAAAAAATTCTGAATTGAACTTTGCGAATTGAAAAACGAAATTGAAACCTGATCGCGAATTCCCTTCGATGCCTTGCGATTCCCACGCCTAGAACCTGGCTCTGATACCAATTGTTGGCCCGAAAACGGATCTTGATCTCTAGACAATTGAATAACTTGAATATAAACTGAATATCTGAATACATGAATGAATGATTACAATCGAAATCTAATGGCTATTTATACTAATCGAAAGGTTGTGTCTCGAACAGTTGCGTCTCATGAAGAATCGACATGTCTGATGTTTGGCGCCTCTTCTGAATCGATGTGTCTCCTAGATACGTCGTATGCTTTCAGATGTAGGTTATAGACTTTCAATTTGCCACTTTCAGTCCCTGAACTTATCTTTCTAATCTTATTACAATACAAACTATCTATTAACTATTTACCGAACAACCCTTTAACTTAGGATGTGAAGGGATTAGTAACTTCAGTCTTCAGTTAAACCTTGCAACCGGTCTACGTTGCTTAATCTAGACCGATAATATTACTCTTCAGGTTCAGTATACTTTTGGAAGTATACATTGCTCGCCCCCTTTACCTCCGGAATGACAGAACCCTTTCCCAGAATCTCATCTCGACCCGGGAATTGTCTCCAAATCTTACTTTCCCTATCAGTTTTAGGTCAGAAAAATAATCATGGTTACTTGTAATGTGAATACTTGCACCATCGTTGACGAACGGGTGTTGGAATGTCATTTAATAGGGTGAAATGTTGATTATTACGTTTGTCATGTGTTTATTCGTGTGGAATTATGTGACTACGAGTTGTGAGTGTCTTTATAGGTTAAAAAGATTATTCGGGAGTGTTAAGAAGAAAAGAAGGAGTGGAGAAATGAAGCAATGAAATAAAAAGAGGAAAAAAGGGAGTTTTAGAAGCATCCGGGCTGTAAGCTACTGGCCAGGCCATAGCTTACGGCCGTAAGAAGTAAATTGCACAGCCAACTTGGCGTAGCCTACGACTGACCCAGACACAATCAAATTAGCACACATTAGGCGTAGGCTACGGCTGGCCTGGCGTAAATCTCATTAAAATTCGCAAAATTTTGGGTTTTTTGGATCCTTTTCATTCTTTTTCGTGGAGACAAGGTGGGAGGCGACCTCGAGTGATTTGGTTCATGGTTTTTGAAGATTCCACTTGTTCTAATCATTTTACCATCATTCATCAAGCAACCCTACATAGAATCTGTAGAGCAAATTAAGAACATTAGCGACTAATCTCTTTGTGTTTTCCTCCAGGTGAAGGATTCTTATAAGTGGATGATATTTGTTAGGTTTTATTTGTATTTGACAATCTAAGCATTCGATGCCTTTTGCTTTTTGGTTTGTTTGTTTGATTGTAAATGATTGATTTTACTTGAAACCTAGTTTTGATTCTTTCAATTCCCAAGAGTTCAAGTAATTGGGATATAGTAGATAATGGATTGGTTTGGTAATCTTCGATTGATAATCGTGTGATAACTTTTTATTGTTTTGCAATCAAAGTACACTGTTTTTGTTTTATCACAAGCAACTAACTAATCTATGTAATCATGTTTTATTGAATCCACTTTGAATCCAAAACCTGGAGGAATACTTCTCCCCTCATAATCGTTCACAACTTTTTCATTAATTCAATCAATTTAGTTTTCTAAAACGAATTCACAAATTAGTTTTATATTAAATTCTAAAACAAACAATTAAACAACTCGTGTAATACTGACCACATCGTGGATATGATACCTGACTTACCATAGTTATCTAGGTTAATTAGGTTTTTGCATGACTTGAACGATGGTCATCAATCTTCTAAGTACCAAACGCCCCTTTCATCAGGCTTTTTTTTCTCGAATCGTTCCGGTATGTCGTTTTCTTCGTTTAGAAGGTGCAACTTGCCTTAAACAAAGCTAGATTTGGTTTGTGAACTTATGCAAAGGTGGCTTGTTGCGGTTGCTTTTGAACGCCTTTTTGGATGGGAAGTAAAGCGCCCAAGTTTATCACACCGGACACATTGGAGTTGGGACCAATCTTTCGCTTTACATTTTTGATGTTCCTCAGTCTTCCTCCATGTTGATACATATTTGTGGACGCGACTCGGCTCGACATGATTCGGATTGAGCCACGACATTCCTCCGTCGTGTGCTACAACAACAATGGTGGGCCAAGACATCAAGGACATTGAACTAGTCCTTGGGCTGAAAACAAAGTCGGGCGAAACAAACACTTGGGCTCAAACAAAGTCGGCGAAACACATTTGGGCTTCAACTATTTGGGCCAAAGCCCACTTCGACGAAACGGTTTGGAAGTCGACGAAACAGACTTGTTTCGTTGACCATGATCCTGATTCGTCGTCTGTCTCTTGTTTCGTCGATGCTCATTTGGTTTCGTCGATGCTGATGTGTTCTGTGACTATATATAGATAGTCACAAGACAGAACTAAGTAGAGAGCACACAGAACACACACACGAGAGAACTAGAGAGAGAGTTTACAGAGAGCATTTGTAAACATTGAGCTGTAACTGTTTTTCAAGTATTAATACATTGGTGTTAATCGTTGAATCTCGTGTATATCTTTGTCGTGTTCGATCTCGGTTTGCTATCTCGGTTGGATTCCGCACAACCGGGTTAGTTTGTACACAAGGATTAGGCGACTAGATCCTCCCCTAGCCGGACCTACAAGTGGTATCAGAGCCTTGGCTCTTCTCCTTGTTAAAACCGAGGTGTTTTCGGGTGTTTCTCCGGGTTTTTGAAGTTTATCTTTGTTCCTGAAAAATTGTGTTTAAAGCTTCAAAATCTTCATATCTTGCTGGAAGTTCATATAAAAACCTTTTTTTTCCGGTTTCACAAGTTAAAGATTGGTTTTTAGTGAAGTTTTGTGCAAAAACTCGTGTTCGGAAAGTTTCGGTTCACCGGAAAACTCATAAGTTTTCCGGAAAATTCAAAGTTTCTGGGCTCATCTTCAAAATGTTCTTCAAGTTTTAAACCTTTTGATCTTGGTCAAAGAAATAGTCAAGTGTTTGTGTATTGAGAACTGCAAAATGAATTAAAAAATTGTATAGCCATGCTTTGGTTGGTATGTTGGATATGGGCATGATGTATACTTGAAAAAGTTGTCTATGTATGTCAGTAAAGAGATAAGGTTCAGCCGAAAGTCTTACCCACCTTTTCACCAACCCCTGTTACCTTTTTCGACGAATCAGACACCAGACGAAACAAATCCCTTTCGTTAAACACCTCCTCGACGAAACAGAATCTTGAGTTTCGTCGATATCCGGTTTCGTCAACATTGTTTAATTTTCCGTTTCGTCAATCTAAGGTTGGGTTTTTGTTTCGTCAATCAAAGTTTGGGCCTGATTCGTGGTATATTAGGCCTCAAACTAAATTGGCCTGTTTCGTCGATAGAAAGCCCAAAAAATAGGCTTAAGTCTGTTTCGCCGATACATTGGGCCTTATTTTGTTCTTGGGCCCGTTTCGTCACCTCTTAAATCAATTTTATTATATTGGGCCTGTTTCGTCGAAAGTGAATTGGGGCTTCACCATTGGGCTTTACCTGTTTCGTCGACACCAAGGCAATTTCTGTTTCGTCGGGAATCAAAAGTGGTTTCGTGGGACTTTGTTTCATCGGGATTATTGTTAAATTTAAACAGAAGGTTTACATAAGTGATTTAACTGTCTGTTGTGAGTGAATTGTTCAGGTATTCGTCATTAGACATCCAAAATGAATCCGAGTTGGTGGGGTACTCCGTCTGTAGATGAAGGAAAGTATAGAAGTACGGGTTTGTCGCCTTCATGGGCCGAGTCTCCCGTACCAGTATCTTCGCAAGCTAATGCAATTCCTACCGGTCAATGGGCATTCGTATCAAATCAAACCCCAAGTATTCAAAGCATTCTCTTAAGCGAGAGCGAAACCGGAAGTTTAAATTGGCCTCCAAAGTTGATGCATTTAAATGAATATCCAGGATGGGTTGATAGATTCTATACATACGTCCTTGGGCAAAATACAGAATTGTGGTTACGTTTCACCACATATTTCGATCAAGCTATAGAGGTTGCCGCTTCAACTGCTACTACATTTGCCGATCTTCCAGAAGATCAGAAAAAGACATATGATTTGGAAAAGAAGGCATATGCCATTCTTACTCAGGCATTAAGCAAGGATATTTACCATCAATTTGTCAGCTTCAAGACGACAAAGAAATTATGGGATGCATTGAAGACAAGAGGGGTAGGAAATGAAGCAACACGCCAATTGCGACACGACTTACTCAAGAAAGAATTTGATGGCTTCACGTGTATGGAAAAGGAATCTTTGGGAGATATGACAAGTCGGTTCTATCATTTGCTTACTGAATTAGGTAATTTTGGGGTAGTGACAACTCCAGTAGAGGTAGTGAAAAAGTTTGCAGATGCGTTGCCACCTCAATGGAATAGTTTCTTGGAGATTCTGAAATACAATGGAGTGTTGGCTACAACAAACATCAATGACTTTGTGCAGCTCTTGAAGAACAAAGATCAGGAAGAAACTCTAAAGGCAAAGAAGGTTCCAGTACCACAGAATCCTGAGATGTATTATGGAACCTCCAGCACCTTTTCTGCAAGACCAGTCTCTCATGCTCCACTTCAAACAGCTTTTGTCACAAGCACAGACTTATATGGGAATCCAATACAAGTCCCAGTAAAGCCAGCTCCAACAACAGACTTGTATGGAAATCCTCTACAGCCAGCTCCACAACAACAAGTCTATCGGCCATCTACCGTAGCAACTGATCTATATGGGAATCCACTTCCTGTTCAACAACAACAAGCTTGTTATGGAAGCACATCATCTGCTGGTCAACCATCAAAGTCAAATACAGTACGACTCGACACTTCAAGCTTTTCGAAAGTAAGTGTGGAAGTAGCAAAGGAACATATGGAGCTACTAAACACCTTGGTGAGCGCGTATTGTGGGTTAGTAGAAGGTCAGATTGGGAACATTAATCTGACACAAGAAGACTATCAGCAGATTGATAAGGAGGAGATGGATTTGATGGAGGAGATGGATTTGATGGACATCAAATGAGCTTTCACAAGTGCTGTAAGGCGAGCAAAAGATTTTATGGAGAGAACGGGCAGAACCAGCTTGGAAAGCAAGAAAGACACCAAGTATGGGTTTGATAAGCAGGCTGTCAAGTGCTTCAACTGTGGTGAATGGGGTCATTTTAAAAGGGAATGTACAAAGCTAGCTCAACATGGAAACCAGAATCCGTTCAGAAATCAAGGCAACCAACAGAATCAGAACAGGAACAATGATCGTACGTTAATACCTGTCAACAACCCAAGTCAAGCGGGACCATCAAATGCCAACCAGGCTCTTGTGGTTCAAGTAGATGAAGGTTGTGATTGGTCAATTCAGTTGAGTAATGATGCTCCGGATGGAACAACTTGTTTTGCTGAGGTTGTCAAGGATTTAAATCACGCCAGTGGTGGAGAATCTTCCGCCAATGGTGGTGAGTCTTCTGAAGATGAAGATAGTTCTGGCTACAGTAGAAGTTCAGATGAAGAATCCTCGAGTTCAGGCGATGATCATTTGGATGAAACATCAAGTGCGTCAGTCGATGCAGATATTGATGAGCTATTGGAGGAAGCTGCAGCAGGAACTCATAGGAGATCTATTTTGGTGGATCAAGCTGCATATTCTTCTTCTTCTCTCCATTCAGCCTTTTTGGCTAATGTCGACAGTTCATCAAGTCAGGTATGTGTCGATGTCACACCCCCAAAATCCCACACGCGGAGTACCACCGCTTGGAGGCGTGACGTGACCAGGATCAAGCCACCAATCATACTGAACATATAAATAAATAGTAAAAGTTATCCATCAATACGAAAGGTGTTTATCGAAACCAATGTAAGTAAGTGTAGCGGAAGCATTAATGTAGAAAACCCAACATAAGTATTAACGTTTGAAATGACATAAGTAATCACGATCCATTTGCCCACAACGACCCGCTCCTCCTTGTGCAAGCTCCATTAGTACCTAAGGTCCTGCAAGGCATGCAGCAGAGAGTCAACAACTAGTTGAGCGAGTTCACAGAAAGTAAGTTCAGTAATAGTAATGGTATAGTAAGCATTGCGTTCGTTCATTTAATCATGTATCGTATTAGTTCGTATCGCAGCCCTCTAGGCATGTATGCGAAGATTAGGGAAAGTTCTCAAGTATTCTAGACTATGTATATTTGTATCGCTGGCCACCCTGGCATGTGTGCGAAGTTTAGTATGTATAGTTCGCAGCCTTTCTAAGGCATGTGTGCGAATGATAGTCATAATATCGTAGCCAACCCCTGGCGTGTGTGCGAAGATCAGTCATAATATCGCAGCCAACCTCTGGCGTGTGTGCGAAGATCAGTTCAAGTAGGTATACTAGTCTAGCCACATCTTATCCTTTCTCTTCCTCTCCCGAGGACTATATCTTTAGGTTTAATAACTAAGTATGTACGCATAATTCATTCAATCCCATTCCCACCCTGGGAACCCCATGCCTTGGCTGTGTGAACTCACCTTGGGTTGCTCGGCAGATACACAGAAAGTACAGGTAAGCTAGTAGGTGGTCAACCACGTCCTATCATGGTTATTATACAAGTCAGGTTCGTATATAGCACGTATGTTGTACACGTATTGTATCAAATATGATCATGGCATGCACAAGTATATCATAGCAGTCCAATAGCAGACACATAAACGAGTCCAAGTATCTGGCCCAAATCAATTGGACTCGTAACAGTGAAAGGTCCAATAGTGTGCATGTGTAGCTGGTCTCGAGTTGTACTGGTTTCGAGGTCTCGAGTCACAACAAGGAGGTCTCGAGTGGTCATGGTCAAGTCGAGACTACACGGTCTCGAGTCAGGTCTCGAGTCGCAACAGGACTCGCAATACGGGTCTCGGGTTGTGCTGTTTTGTGTCGGTGCTGAGGTCTTGAGTCGAGACAGTGAGTTCTCGACTCGCAATCCATGTTGTAACTGATTTCCTTAGTTGTAGTTTATGATTTCCGTGATATCAGCAAACATCTTTGGCAGTTTCACCAATCAGATCAATTAGCAATTATCATACAGCATTCAAACACATTCAAATCATTGAAATCATCATCAATTCAAGAACGATTAATCAATATCATGCGGAACATACGATCGGATCATGTGATTAACAAATACATAGACTATCATGCAACCTAAACCATATAAACCCTAATCGAATCATGATCATGAACAATGATCAACCATTCGGTTTACATAATCAACCAACGATTTCCGAATAATCACAAACAACCCGGAAGTCGAATAGTAGGATTAATCTATCAACCATGTATCATCTCAACATATAATCTCACGCACGCATACAACTCACAGCCGATTTCATTCATTCATAATCAATCTCATAACATTCATAAGTCACCTCATAGATCATACATATATCACAACATCACATATAATACAAACCGGTACTAAGACACTAACCGGATTAAAGGATGAACGAGAAAGGTCTCGGTTGAACAGGGGATTGTCGCCGGCTTCAAGAGAGGGAATGAGAGCACTAGGGTTTGCAAACTTGCGTGTGTTTTTGGTAAAAATGCAGAATGGTTACAACCCCCTTAATGTTATGCGTGAGATGGGTGGGCCGAGTCCTCTATTGGGTCGTCCCTTGGTCCGAGTACAAAGGTGAGGCCCGGATAGTTTGTGCGTTCGGGTGAGAGGGGTATATTTGGGCCGATTACATATATGTATACATACGAGTACAAATAAATCATAACATTCATCAAATCAATAAGGTTCACATAAGCACATAACGTTACACAAGTAGGTTTGAATTACGAGTTGTCACATTATCCCCAACTTAAAAGAAATTTCGTCCCGAAATTTGGTATGCACTCACTGAGGAAGCTAGGTAAGTTGTACAGTTGTATCGTTCACTGGTTTTCCTGGGGTGTCACATCCTCCCCCCGTTGATCTGGAATTTCGTCCCGAAATTCCGAAGTAGTAGCTTCAGCCTCAGTAGTGGTTGCATTGGTTCCGAATAACTGGGGGTACTTTTCTGTCATCCTGTCTTCGCGTTCCCAGGTGTACTCTGGGCCACGTTTGGAGTTCCAACGAACTCGAACAAGAGGGATTCTCTTGTTTTTGAGGACCTTAACATCCCGGTCCGTGATTTCAACTGGCTCCTCGACGAACTGCAACCGCTCGTCGATAGTGAGTTCCTTAAAAGGAATTATGAGGGTCTCATCTGACAGGCACTTCTTCAGATTCGACACGTGAAATACATTGTGAACTGCGCCGAGTTCAGCTGGTAAGTTTAGCTTGTAGGCCACCTTGCCTATTTTCTCAATGATTTCGAACGGTCCGACATACCGCGGATTTAGTTTGCCCCGTTTGCCAAAACGTACCACACCCTTCCAGGGTGAGACTTTAAGTAAAACCCGGTCCCCGACCTGAAATTCCAATGGCTTTCTACGCTTGTCCGCGTAAGCTTTCTGACGGTCGCGTGCTGCCGCCATGCGTTGTCGTATTTGTGCAATCTTTTCCGTGGCGTCCACTACAATCTCTGGACCCGTGATCTGACTATCCCCCACCTCTGCCCAACAGAGAGGTGACCGGCATTTACGTCCGTACAATGCCTCGAATGGAGCGGCTTGTATGCTGGTGTGATAACTGTTATTGTACGAGAACTCCACCAAAGGGAGATGTTTTTCCCAGCCGTTGCCGAAATCAATAACACATGCCCGAAGCATGTCTTCAAGAGTTTGGATCGTTCGCTCAGACTGCCCATCCGTCTGAGGGTGATAAGCTGTGCTCATATCTAACCGTGAGCCGAAAGATTTGTGCATTGCTTGCCATAGTTCCGATGTGAATCGTGCATCCCGATCCGAAATGATGGAGGTGGGCACCCCGTGCCTCGAAACAACTTCCTTGAGATAGACGTCTGCGAGAGTGGAGAACTTATCCGTTTCCTTTATAGCTAGGAAGTGTGCAGACTTGGTGAGTCGATCCACGATCACCCATATGGTATCATTCCCACGCTGGGATCTGGGTAGGCCTGTAACGAAATCCATGGAAATTTCTTCCCATTTCCATTGCGGTATCGTGGGTTGCTGAAGTAGGCCCGCTGGTTTCTGGTATTCAACCTTGACTCTCGCACAGGTCAAGCACTTGCCAATGTAAGTAGCGATGTGGGCCTTCATGCTAGGCCACCAATAAGTAGTTCTGATGTCGTGGTACATTTTGTCCGACCCTGGATGTACCGAGTAGCGAGACTTGTGGGCTTCGTCCATCACAAGCTCTCGTAAACCGCCATAGAGTGGGACCCAAATACGCCCCGTTACATAGTAGACGCCGTCTGCCTTCTGTTCTAATCGCTGTCGTGAGCCGCGTAGGGCTTTAGCCCTGACGTTTTCTGGTTTCAATGCTTCTGCCTGAGCATCTCGTATCTATGCAGGAAGGCTAGACTGAATCGTAAGCTGCAGCGCTCGCACGCGCCGAGGTAAAGTGTCTTTCCGACTGAGAGCGTCAGCCACAACATTGGCTTTGCCTGGATGGTACTTGATGGCGCATTCATAATCGTTCAGAAGTTCAACCCATCTTCGTTGACGCATGTTCAAATCCTTTTGCTTAAGGATATGCTCGAGACTCCTGTGATCGGTGTAAATCGTGCACCTGGTACCGTACAGGTAGTATCGCCATATCTTAAGCGCGAAAACAACAGCTCCCAGCTCTAAATCGTGCGTCGTGTAGTTCCGTTCATGAATCTTAAGTTGACGCGAAGCGTAATCGATAACCTTATCCCGTTGCATCAATACACATCTAAGACCCTGGATGGATGCATCACAATAGACCACATCGTCCGTGCCCTCTGGCAATGAGAGGATAGGTGCACTGCAAAGTCTATCCTTTAAGTGCTGAAAAGCAGTTTCCTGCGTGTTGCCCCAACGGTAGGTGACACCCTTCTGTGTCAGTAGTGTAAGCGGCTGAGCAATATTTGAAAAGTCTTTAATAAACCGTCTGTAGTAACCCGCCAAACCCAAGAATTGGCGTATTTCCGTTGGCGTACGCGGTGCAGGCCAGTTTCTGATCGAGTCTACCTTGGATGGATCGACATGGATCCCATCCTTGTTCACTACGTGGCCTAAGAAGTGGACTTCACGAAGCCAGAAGTCGCATTTCGAAAACTTAGCGTACAGCTGTTCCTTCCGTAGGAGTTCCAAAATAAGGCGTAGATGCTGCTCATGTTCCTCCTGACTCTTGGAGTAGATCAGAATGTCGTCGATGAAGACAATGACGAACTTGTCAAGATAGGGTTTGCACACCCTGTTCATAAGGTCCATAAATACGGCAGGTGCGTTCGTTAACCCGAACGACATGACAAGAAACTCGTAGTGACCGTAGCGAGTTCTAAATGCTGTCTTGGAGACGTCCTCCTCTCGGACTCTCAGCTGATGATAACCAGACCTCAAGTCTATCTTGGAGTAATAACACGACCCTTGCAACTGGTCGAATAAGTCATCTATGCGTGGAAGAGGATAACGGTTCTTCACCGTTACCTTGTTCAGTTCCCGGTAGTCTATGCACATCCTGAAGGTACCGTCCTTCTTTCTCACGAACAATACTGGAGCTCCCCAAGGCGAAGAGCTTGGACGAATGAAGCCTTTTTCCAAGAGCTCTTGTAGCTGCCTTGACAGTTCCTCCAATTCTGATGGAGCTAGACGATATGGTGCGCGAGCTATGGGTGTTGCTCCTGGAGCGAGCTCGATTTGAAATTCGACCTGACGGTGAGGCGGTAATCCAGGTAAGTCTTCAGGAAACACCTGAGGATAGTCACGTACGACTGGAATGTCCTCCAATTTCTTTTCCTTCACTGATGCATCTGAGACGAGTGCCAAGATTGCGATGTGACCCTTCCGCAAACATTTCTGAGCCTTCAAGAAAGAGATGATGCCAACCACAGCACCACTCTTGTCGCCTTGGACTTCGAGAGGTTCTTGACCAGTACAGGGAATGCGAATGATCTTCTCACTGCATAAGATTTCAGCCTGATGCTGGGATAACCAATCCATCCCAATAACGATATCAAAACTTCCCAAGACTATGGGAATAAGGTCGATGGAGAAAGCTTGACCGGCTAAGACAATACTACAACCCCTGACTATTTGCGTGGCTTCTAAACTCTTACCATTAGCTAGTTCTACGACGTGTTTGGTGTTTAGGGGTGTTGATGTACATTTTAACAATTTACTGGCTTTCACAGAAATATAACTTGTATCCGCCCCCGAATCAAATAAAACAGTAACATAAATATCGTCGAGGAGAAACTTACCCATAACCACATTGGGATCGTTCATTGCGTCTCCTCGTCCTAGCACGAAAGCTCGACCCCTTGCCTCGTTGCCACTGTTGTTGTTGTTCCCACCGTTGTTTCGCCCGTTGCCCTGGTTATTGTTGTTGTTGCGGTTCTGGTTCTGGTTCAACTGAGGACAATTGCGTTTGTAATGACCTTCTGCCCCACACTGGAAACATCCCCGGTTTCCATGCTGTGGTTGCTGCTGCTGTGGGTTTTGAGGAACCAGTGGCGGAAGTTGCTGATTCTGGTTCGCAGGTCGTGAGCTCCTGAAATCTTTGGCTTCGTGCCCTAGCTTGAGACATCTCTAACAACGTTCCTTGCGACACCTTCCACTGTGGTGTCTGTTACACTTGTTACATAGTGGGTGAACTCCCCGGTATCCACCCTGCCCCTGACTGCCAGATGATTGCTGACTCGAATTCTGGTAGTCATTCGTCCGGCGCTGCTGTGCTTGAGACTGAACGGAAACTGATCCCCTGCTGGAATCCCCATCCCATTTCCGTTTGTTGTCGCTGAGTGTAGCAGGAGTAGCAGCTGGAGTAGTAGTTGCACTAACGCGTTTGGGCAGCTTGTTCTGTTCTACTGCCTGATCTGTGAGTCGATGAGCAAGACGCTGGATGTCTTGGATGTTGTCGAGGTTTGCCGATGTAACATGGCTCTGGATCTCTGGCGCAAGTCCCTTGAGATACAACTCAATGCGCTTCACTGGAGGGTCCACCATAGTTGGACACAGAATGGCCAGTTCGTTTGATCGTTTCGTATAGGCTTCAATCTCTGACCCCGTCATTTTCAAGTGATAAAGCTCGTTCTCCAACTTGTGGATGTCATCACGCGTGCAGTATTCCCTCTTGATGAGTTCCTTGAAATCATTCCAGGGTGTGGCGTTAGCAGCTGCCAACCCTAAGATCTGAACTTGGGCGTTCCACCAAGTTAGTGCTATTCCTTCTAGCGTGCCAGTGGCGTATTTTACCCTGCGAGCCTCAGGGCATTCACACATCTCGAATACAGACTCGAGCTTTTCAAACCAGTGGAGGAGTCCCACTGCTCCTTCCGTGCCACTAAATGTGCTGGGACGACAGTCCATGAAGTTCTTAAAAGTGCAGACAGGCTGCTGCGCTGGTTGACCTATTGTGTACGAATAGGACAAAGTTTAAATACAAGGGCTAGTTTAAGAGTGTAGGATCTAAAGATCCTAGTGTGTGTCTATACTGCAGGGTATACTACCTGCTTGTGCGGCTGCAAGCGCCGCAGCAACTTGAGCTTGAACTAGAGCCTCTAGCTGGGCTTGAGTCATGTTAATTCGTCCAGACATGATCTTCATTGTAAAAGTAGCGTAAGTGAGAATGGTTCGCGAATAGGGCGATGACAGAAAAGCGTAAGCACGTAGGTATTCTCATGTAATATAGTCATGTGTATCTAAGCGTAATACGAGCAAAGTTCTATATAGTTCTAGCAAGCAGGTAATAAACATAAACCTTATTACCTAGGATGTCGAGTCTTGCACGTGGAGCGAAGCGTCGTTGTGGATCGTTGAGAGCACTGTTCTGGTTATAGTCTGGTTTTAATAAAAACGTTTTCCCATATTAAAACCGAGTTCTCTATAACCAATGGCTCTGATACCAATCTGTCACACCCCCAAAATCCCACACGCGGAGTACCACCGCTTGGAGGCGTGACGTGACCAGGATCAAGCCACCAATCATATTGAACATATAAATAAATAGTAAAAGTTATCCATCAATACGAAAGGTGTTTATCGAAACCAATGTAAGTAAGTGTAGCGGAAGCATTAATGTAGAAAACCCAACATAAGTATTAACGTTTGAAATGACATAAGTAATCACGATCCATTTGCCCACAACGACCCGCTCCTCCTTGTGCAAGCTCCATTAGTACCTAAGGTCCTGCAAGGCATGTAGCAGAGAGTCAACAACTAGTTGAGCGAGTTCACAGAAAGTAAGTTCAGTAATAGTAATGGTATAGTAAGCATTGCGTTCGTTCATTTAATCATGTATCGTATTAGTTCGTATCGCAGCCCTCTAGGCATGTATGCGAAGATTAGGGAAAGTTCTCAAGTATTCTAGACTATGTATATTTGTATCGCTGGCCACCCTGGCATGTGTGCGAAGTTTAGTATGTATAGTTCGCAGCCTTTCTAAGGCATGTGTGCGAATGATAGTCATAATATCGCAGCCAACCCCTGGCGTGTGTGCGAAGATCAGTCATAATATCGCAGCCAACCTCTTGCGTGTGTGCGAAGATCAGTTCAAGTAGGTATACTAGTCTAGCCACATCTTATCCTTTCTCTTCCTCTCCCGAGGACTATATCTTTAGGTTTAATAACTAAGTATGTACGCATAATTCATTCAATCCCATTCCCACCCTAGGAACCCCATGCCTTGGCTGTGTGAACTCACCTTGGGTTGCTCGGCAGATACACAGAAAGTACAGGTAAGCTAGTAGGTGGTCAACCACGTCCTATCATGGTTATTATACAAGTCAGGTTCGTATATAGCACGTATGTTGTACACGTATTGTATCAAATATGATCATGGCATGCACAAGTATATCATAGCAGTCCAATAGCAGACACATAAACGAGTCCAAGTATCCGGCCCAAATCAATTGGACTCGTAACAGTGAAAGGTCCAATAGTGTGCATGTGTAGCTGGTCTCGAGTTGTACTGGTTTCGAGGTCTCGAGTCACAACAAGGAGGTCTCGAGTGGTCATGGTTAAGTCGAGACTACACGGTCTCGAGTCAGGTCTCGAGCCGCAACAGGACTTGCAATACGGGTCTCGGGTTGTGCTGTTTTGTGTCGGTGCTGAGGTCTCGAGTCGAGACAGTGAGTTCTCGACTCGCAATCCATGTTGTAACTGATTTCCTTAGTTGTAGTTTATGATTTCCGTGATATCAGCAAACATCTTTGGCAGTTTCACCAATCAGATCAATTAGCAATTATCATACAACATTCAAACACATTCAAATCATTGAAATCATCATCAATTCAAGAACGATTAATCAATATCATGCGGAACATACGATCGGATCATGTGATTAACAAATACATAGACTATCATGCAACCTAAACCATATAAACCCTAATCGAATCATGATCATGAACAATGATCAACCATTCGGTTCACATAATCAACCAACGATTTCCGAATAATCACAAACAACCCGGAAGTCGAATAGTAGGATTAATCTATCAACCATGTATCATCTCAACATATAATCTCACGCACGCATACAACTCACAGCCGATTTCATTCATTCATAATCAATCTCATAACATTCATAAGTCACCTCATAGATCATACATATATCACAACATCACATATAATACAAACCGGTACTAAGACACTAACCGGATTGAAGGATGAACGAGAAAGGTCTCGGTTGAACAGGGGATTGTCGCCGGCTTCAAGAGAGGGAATGAGAGCACTAGGGTTTGCAAACTTACGTGTGTTTTTGGTAAAAATGCAGAATGGTTACAACCCCCTTAATGTTATGCGTGAGATGGGTGGGCCGAGTCCTCTATTGGGTCGTCCCTTGGTCCGAGTACAAAGGTGAGGCCCGGATAGTTTGTGCGTTCGGGTGAGAGGGGTATATTTGGGCCGATTACATATATGTATACATACGAGTACAAATAAATCATAACATTCATCAAATCAATAAGGTTCACATAAGCACATAACGTTACACAAGTAGGTTTGAATTACAAGTTGTCACAGAACCTACTGCTGTTAATTGTGATAATTGTGCTAGACTAAGTGTTAAATGTGCTGATCTGGAGGCAAACATGTCTAAGTTGCAAGGCAAACATGATGCTTTAAAAGCTAGTTTGTTTGACTTGCAAGACAAACATGTTTCGTTGAATGCTAAGTGGTGTGAGTTGCAAAGCAAACACGAGGCTTTGCAAGACAAGTATGATGTGACATTCATCCACAACCAAAAGTTGACCGTGGATCTTTCTAAGTGCACAGAAGCCAACATGTTTTATGAAAACCATGAAAAGGAATTTAAATCGGTGATTGAAAAATTAAAGAAAGATAAAACCGAGCTGACAAAAATGGTTTCCAGAAAACAAACTGACATAAATTTGTATATCACTCGTCTTGAGATAATGCAAAAAGAGATGGCTTGTGTTAAAACTGAAAGTGAGGCGATCCAGCTTAAGTTAGACAGTTATTTGAGCTCTAGCTATGTGTTGGTTCACATCATTGACGTTTAGAAAGAGAAACGAGATGTCACATGCATTGGATACAAGAAATGTCCACCACCTGTGAGACACAATTATGATGCCATGCCTGATGAGGAGGATAGAACTTACTTTGAACCATCTGTTCCTTTACACGTTAAGGAATTTGCAACAGGACTTGGATACAAGAAAGAAGTATCATCAGATTCAGATGTATCAGCTGATACATGTGTGTCTTCTGCTGAACCAAATCAGGATCCTCCAGTTATTATTGAGGATGCTGATTCTTCTGATGATGAATCCGATGATACCGACTCAGCAAAGTTTGATGCGGTAATCAAAGAAGAGGACATGCCTCTTGAGAATCATATTCTATGTGATCCTCCTGCAAAACCCGCTAAGACTGTTGCAATCAAGTCCTCGTCTGCAAAAGAGTCGGAGAGTGTGAATTTGCTGTACACTCTTGTTGGTGATGATAAAATTTATTCTGACAATGATTTTCCTATTAAGAATGTTAATCAATCTTTAATCAGTAAAGTCTTTGAAAACTCGACAAGTAAGTTCTTGGGAAAGTCGGGTTCACATGTTGTGGTAACACAGTGCCCTCCTATTCCAAAGGCCGAAGTTCGAAAACAATATGGCAATCATAAATTACCAACAGTGAAAAAGCAGCAAAATCATATCAAACCAAAAGGAAAATTACCGACTCAAGGTCAAAGGAAACCGAATCAAAAGAAGGACAAGAAGGTGAACTTTGTGAAATCAAAGGGAACGGACAAAATTGAAACTTTTGAGAACAAATCTAACTTGGATTTTGTTAAACAAGCAAAAGTGTTGAAAAGAAATGAACCAAATAGTTCAAAACCTAGTACCTCGGGATCACAAAGTTCATCATCGACAAGACAATCACATGTTGCTTCGGGGTTTGTTGAACGAAGATCATGTTTTGAATGTGGTGAAATTGGGCATATAATTCGAAATTGTCCATATCTTCATAAGTTGAAAGCAAAGGTTGATGATCCCCGTGAACGAAATCACCAAAAGCGACCCGTTTCTTCAAAACAAGATCCCCGACTTGTAAGAGAAAGGGAAAAGAAACAGAAACACCAACAAGTCAAGGTGATTGAGAAAGCGCTTAAAACTGATGTGGTTCAAAAACAATCTGTTTCAGTTAAACCAGAAAGTTCAAAATTTTCAAAAACTTCACACAAACACGAAGTTAAACTTTCAAACGATCAAACTGGTAAAACTCAACAGACATGGAAACCTAAAATGACCACAAATTCAGGGGGACCATCACAATTTCCTAATCATCAAAAAGTGGAAGTTATTGTTGTTGATGAAAGTGGAAGACCCAAGACCACAATGGCTTGGGTCCCCATCTCTAACTAATCAAGTGAGTTCATGTGCAGGGTGCTCCAGGAGGAACTATCAGTAGTCATTGGATTGTTGATAGTGGGGCATCCAGGCACATGACAGGCGACATGAAGCTTCTCTACGACGTCAAATCTAGTAGAGGAGGTTATGTTGCTTTTGCTGGAGATAAAGGCGGATATATTACTGGTGAAGGAATGATATCCAACGGGGTTGTTAGCTTTGACAAGATCAACTTTGTGCAACAACTTGATCACAATCTTCTCAGCGTTTCACAAATCTGTGATAAGCAGTTTTCAGTACACTTTGATGCAAATGGATGTTATGTGCTGAAACCCGGCTTCAAAATTCCAAAAGAATGGATTCTCTTATCAGCTCCAAGGATAAATGATTTGTATGTCCTTGATATGAGCCAAGCTATCACAACGTCTGCACAAGCAACCTGTTTCGTTTCCAAAGCCACAGAAAAAGACTCAATCTCTTGGCACAGACGAATGGGTCACATTCACTTACGCAAAATGAATCATTTGGTGTCAAATGAATTGGTGAATGGTGTTCCTCTTAAAAACTTCCATCTTCAAGACGTCTGTGTTTCGTGCCAGAAAGGAAAACAAACGAAGAAGCGACACCCGACTAAGAAGATCAACACGGTGGCTGTTCCGCTAGAAGGTTTGCACATGGATTTGTTCGGTCCTGTCAAGCATAAAAGCATTCGGAATGATCAATATTGCCTCGTGATAACGGATGATTATTCAAGATTTTCTTGGGTGGCGTTCATGGAACACAAGAGTGAAACTTTCGGTATTATCAAAAACTTGATCATTCAGATTGAGAATTTGTATAAGTTGAAGGTTAGACGAATACGCAGCGACAATGGTACTGAATTTAAAAATCATACCATGGCGGAGTTTTGCACTTCAAAAGGTATTCTTCACGAATTTAGTGCGGCTTATACTCCTCAACAGAATGGCGTCGCTGAACGTAAGAACCGTACATTGATTGAGACTGCTAGGACTATGTTGGTAGAGTCACAGTTGCCCATTCCATTCTAAAGTGAAGCTGTGGCCTCTGCATGTTACACGTTGAACCGAGTCCTTACAGTCAAAAGGCACAACAAGACCTGCTATGAGCTTCTTCACAAACGGAAACCAGATTTGTCATATCTTAAACCGTTTGGAGCTCCGTGCACTATAATCGATCCTAATGGAAAGTTTGGGGCAAAAGCAATTGAGGGATACTTTCTTGGGTATGCCACCCTGAACTTAAGAGTCTGGAATCTAGAGACAAAAAGGGCCGAGGAATGGTCTGAATTCAGAGTACAAAGACACACATTGCCAGTCAAATGTCCTGGTCAGCCATGGATGTTTGAGTACGATGACTTTTTCAATTCGATCAATGTTGAAGCAGTTGAAGAAAATGTTGCGGCAAGGATGTTTTTCGAGAGTGACAACGCAACAGATTCACCGTTGGTTCGTCCAACTATTGTCAGTCAAGAATCATCTTCAGTGAACAATAATGCTCTCGACAATGAGGATTTTCACGATGCTACAGAATTGAACGAATCTTCAGAGGATGATGAATTTCTAGATGCAGATCAAGAAGCTCCAACAACAGCAGTTTATGGTACTTCAGAGGGTACACCTCCAGTGGATGCCCCTAGAACAGCTGAAGCTACTACATCATCCTCTTAGTCAATTCCGGGCATTGAATTGGTTGTTGATCTCAATCTCAACAATCTGGGTACAAATATTCCAGTTTAAGATAATCTAGAAACAAGGATTCACAATACCCATCCTCAACAAAACATCATCGGAAATGTACAGAGTGGCGTTCAAACAAGAAATATGTTGCGAAACAACAACAATGCAGGCTTGTATGCAGCTATTCGAGAATCTGGTCAACAAAACGATTGGTCTTTCGCGTGTTATGTCTCACAGGAAGAGCCAAGAACTTGGAAAGAAGCTTTGAAAGATAACTCTTGGGTTGAAGCAATGCAGGAAGAACTGCAACAATTCCAGAAACTTGGTGTCTGGAAACTCGTAGAGAAACCTGCTGGTTACAAGAAGATTGGTACCCGTTGGGTTTTCAAATGCAAAAAGGATGACCGTGGAGTAGTTATCCGAAACAAAGCACGTTTAGTCGTTCAAGGTTTTCGCCAGATAGAAGGGATCGACTACAACGAAGTGTATGCACCTGTTGCACGTCTGAAGCAATTCGGATCTTTCTAGCCTATGCGTCCTTCAAAGGATTCAAGGTTTATCAGATGGACGTCAAGAGTGCTTTCTTACATGGTGTGGTTGAAGAAGAAGTGTACGTCGAACAGCCTCCAGGTTTTGAAGATCCTATCCATCCCGATCGGGTTTGGTTGCTCAACAAAGCTCTCTATGGTCTACATCAAGCACCACGAGCTTGGTATGCAACCTTATCTAATTATCTGCTGGAGAATGGATTTCGCAGAGGTCTTATCGATTGTACTCTTTTCATCAAAGAACAAGATGGAGATCTTCTATTGGTACAGGTATACGTTGATGATATTATATTTGGTTCTACTAATTGTTTTGTGTAGGAATTTCGAGCGTATTATGCAGGATAAATTCGAGATGAGTGCTATGGGGGAAATGACTTTCTTTTTGGGCCTACAAGTGCAACAAACTGAGTCTGGGATATTCATCCATCAAACTAAATATGTTGGTGACATCTTGAGCTGGTTCCAGATGTCTGATGCAACGCCCATCGGTACCCCACTGCAGCAAAATCAAGGAATTACTCCAAACTTGAAGGGTGAATCTGTTAGCCCCTCATACTACCGCGCGATGATCGGATCTCTTATGTACCTCACAACATCAAGACCGGATATAATGTACCCAACGTGCCTGCTTGCCAGATATCAAGTCAACCCGAAGGCCTCACATCTTGCAGCTGTAAAAAGGATTTTTCGTTATTTGAAGGGTTGCCCTGACACCGGTCTATGGTACCCTAGGGATAATAACTTTGATTTGATCGCTTTCAGTAATTCTGATTTAGGCGGATGCAAAATCGACGGCAAATCCACAACGGCTGGATGTCAGTTTTTAGGAAATCTCCTAGTCACATGGCAGTGCAAGAAGCAGACTTGTGTCGCTACATCAACATGCGAAGCTGAATACATTGCTGCCTCAAGTTGTTGCTCCCAAGTTCTGTGGATCCAACAACAATTACGCGACTACGGTTTTGAATTCCTAACTACTCCTATTTACGTTGATAATTCTGCTGCCTTACAGATCACTAGAAATCCCGTGCAGCATTCAAAGACCAAACACATCGAAATCAAATATCACTTCATACGTGATTGCTTTGATAAAAGGCTAATCGATGTTGTTAAGGTCCACACCGAATGACCAACGTGCCGACCTTTTTACCAAAGCATTTGACAAATCAAGATTTGACTTTTTATTATTGGTAAACGACATTAAGGTTAAGCAAGAGTAAAACCAACATCGGAAAATCATTTTTGTACATATCTTTGTGTCTTTTAAATTTATCTTAGTTTGTTGATTTTAGGGGGAGTAAATCCAAAATTTGAAAATCCAAAAACATCGAAAAATTTCAAAAACACAAAAACAATAGAAAAACAAAAATGAGTTTCCTGGCGAGCAAAAGAGAATATGATAGTACATCAGTGGTCTGTCCAAACCTCTTTAAACCTAAACTGAAAAACGATAAGCAACTCTATATAAGATGTATCGGTAGGCTCACAATCATTTTAAAGTGTGCAGGGTGATATAAACTTAAATCGACTGAAGACCAGGTGGGAACCATTCATTAGCATATGGTCTTAGTACCGAAATTTCGTTTGAGAGATTGCCGAGGTTCTGAGATATTCGGTCTTTATGCTGCTTATCATCTGGGTATCATGGTTGTATCTTTTACCGAAAAATAACAGGGACGCAAGTCTAGATCTTCCATGATACTATACATACGTGTACATACTGCATACAACCTCAATAGGTGATCAACAATCACATGTCCAAACAAATAAGTGATAAAATATCACATTTATCCGGGAGTCAAGTTCGTCTCTCTGCTGTACGAAAGTACTGACCTGTTCACGGACTTTCTCCTGTGCCCTCATGCATCGAAAATCAAGTTCATCATCAATAAGTGATTCTATCACAAAGGGCTTGTTTTCAAATCAAAATAAGTGAGAATCTCACATCATATACAGTCAAACAGATGATAATCGGTATACTCACCGGTAAGATGAACTCTCGTGCATACCTTGATACGGGAATGTGTCGTGATGTGGATGAACACCGGTCGGTAAGTATAAATCATACCTTAACGTATCCCCTCGCCATGATTACATCTGATAAGTTGAGCTTATGTGGACAACAATACCGATAATTGTTATAGGATGCTTATCTTAATGTTAACTAATTGAACAACAAGAGCGTTTTGGCGTGACCGTACACTGATATGATTCTCTTACCCTCGAAACTCACAAAAAGAATGTCTGTAAATATTTATTTAATGCTTTCAGTTTCTGCATCTTGGTATATATTTATTTACTGCTTTCTGTCTTTACATTTGAAATATTCAAAAATATCAAAAAGATTTTAGGTGTGTTTTAATATAAACTTTTTAAAAGCCAAAAAGATTTTATTTCTATCTTATTTTCGATTGTACGATGTTGGATCTCGAGTCTTCGTTACTAGAAACCTGATTGAAAACCAAATCGACTAAATCTTCATAAACGGTCAAAATTTGCAAGTTTTGAAAGTTAAAAACTAAAATGACAAATTTGTTAAACTTTCAAACTGTCGGACGGTAGTTGATTGAGATATGGTCATACGTGTGTTGTTTGTTATGTTAACTATATTCCAAGCAGTTGTTCTCATTACGCGTTTAGATTTCTTACATGTGCAGATGCTAAAGGCAAGGAGAACATGGTCGATGACAAGCTTTGGAATGAAGACACGACGTGAAAGGCACTCAAAAGATAAAGATGATCGAGTTGCCGCTGACCATCATCAACACCACAAGGATCACAAGCATTGAAGATCAAGTAATTCACGAGCATAACTCAAGGGGGAGCTTATGTTAAGGGGGAGTTTGTCAACACACTTCCTACATGACAAGGGGAGTTTGTTGATACACTTTCTGCTTTCAACACGTGAAGACTTTGAAGATCCTCCGACATAGAAGACTTGGAAGACGAATTTCACGAGTAGCGTCCAAGGGGGAGTTTGTTGATACATCTTTGTGGACGCGATTCGGCTCGACATGATTCGGATTGAGCCACGACATTCCTCCGTCGTGTGCTACAACAACAATGGTGGGCCAAGACATCAAGGACATTGAACTAGTCCTTGGGCTGAAAACAAAGTCGGCGAAACAAACACTTGGGTTCAAACAAAGTCGGCGAAACACATTTGGGCTTCAACTGTTTGGGCCAAAGCCCACTTCGACGAAATGGTTTGGAAGTCGACGAAACAGACTTGTTTCGTCGACCATGATCCTGATTCGTCGTCTGTCTCTTGTTTCGTTGATGCTCATTTGGTTTTGTCGATGCTGATGTGTTCTGTGACTATATATAGACAGTCACAAGACAGAACTAAGTAGAGAGCACACAGAACACACACACGAGAGAACTAGAGAGAGAGAGTTTACAGAGAGCATTTGTAAACATTGAGCTGTAACTGTTTTTCAAGTATTAATACATTGGTGTTAATCATTGAATCTCATGTATATCTTTGTCGTGTTCGATCTCGGTTTGCTATCTTTGTTGGATTCCGCACAACCGGGTTAGTTTGTACACAAGGATTAGGCGACTAGATCCTCCC
This sequence comes from Helianthus annuus, assembly GCF_002127325.2. Classification (NCBI taxonomy): domain Eukaryota; kingdom Viridiplantae; phylum Streptophyta; class Magnoliopsida; order Asterales; family Asteraceae; genus Helianthus; species Helianthus annuus. Next base: position 38,560,708 of record NC_035442.2, read on the forward strand.
CTAGCCGGACCTACACTCCACCACCTGTTGCACCGCCTTGTCCCGAATTCCAACCCCTACCACGACAATTTGCACGACCACGCTTAGATGTAAACCCACATCCCCGATCACACCTTTCAATGATGTTTTAGAACTGTGAGTATGATTCAAATTGATGAAACAACAAGTTACTTTGACTTTCTAGACACCTAACCACTCCTTTTATTCTATCATGAAAAGTCTTTAGCCTATCAATTGCTTCTTGTAGAGTCATCGATTTCAAGTCAACAAGTTGCTCTATCGAAACTACAATGGGTATGCATCTTAGTAGTATACATCCTAGCAAATTTTTATTAACTTATCTTCAAACATCATCTTGAGACTGACGGCTTTAATAACAAGCTTTGGAAGAACAAATTTCTTTATCATAAGAGATGCAAATTCCGCTTCTAGTTCAACCCTTGCTTCCCTTACCCGTTCATCATGTTTGGCTTAAATTTTGCCTCTAAACAAGTTGGTTTAGGGGTGGGTTGATTAACATGTCCACAAGTCGGTGGAGTGTTGAGTTTTAATCAAATAAGTTGGTTTGGCCATTCAAGCTACTTTAATTATCTATAATTCGAATTGCTATTATCCGAGAGTTATAGGGGTAATAGTGAGTAAGATTAGGATGCTTGAGTCATAAGTGTTTAGCCTTATAAATACCCGAGTTATGAGTTGATCATTGTAAGTGGTTTTCTTTCGAGCTAATGCAAGTTTCCAGGATTGAGTTATGACCTAAAAAGCATGCGTTTTTTGATTGATTTTGGTTTATCAACTCTTTAATGCTCTGATACAAAATCAAGTCTCAATCAACAATCAAATCAGACACACACCAGTTTGTAACCGATTTTAGAGTTATATTTTTGGTAGGTATTTTAGTGTAATCGGGATTGACTTGGTATTCAAAGAGAATTATAATACACATCAAGCAAGTTAGGAGGTGCAGGACGCTTGTTTGAGTTATTATAATTCAAAGTATATGGGCGGAGCCCGTATTCTATTCTAAGGGGTTCCAAGGGGGCAACGCCCCCTTGGTGGGATCCGGGGGCATCGCCCCTGGGAGCAGGGTCCAAGGGGCGGCAGCCCCTGGCTGGGGTCAAGCTAAAATTCGTCATATTTGTTGGATAAAAAATACAGACAGTTTTATGGCAATGTAATTCAAAATCTAAATTAATAATATCTATAGAATATCCCTAAAATTCGAAATCAGTTTTTGATCATTCTCTCTGGTTCATACGAATTCACCAAAAAAAACATACTTTTGTTCTAGTTCTTGAAATCAGAGTTGTATCCGATTGAATTATTCGGTAGAACCACCGAAATAATTTTATCTGAGAGTGATTACACGCCTCTCTGATTGTCCGGTTTTCTAAAAATTCCCCAACATTTTTCTGATTCATAAGATTGAGACATTGTGCGGTCAACAATGGCCATTGTAATGATGTCGTATTGTTCTCCTTAATCGTTACTACATGTCGAGTTTCTGAAGTTTTTGTCATCGACTTTGGGCCTTTCTACCCTGCTATAAGTCAATAATGGAGAAGACTTGGGATCCATTCCTTCAGATCTCCTTGGTTTTGAGGTTTTCGACTTGAAAGCACAAAACAACAAACATCCCTTATTTGTTCGATCGCTGCTTGTTCCCTTATCACGAGCCTCATTAGGTTATAAGAGCTCACATGTATCCATTAGGCTCTAATACCAATTAAAAGACTAACCGATGTAGAGACAAAACGATAACAAAACTATTGGATAACTCCCAACTTCGTTTATTCAAGAAAACTTGCTCAAAAACTTGAATTACAATGATAAACCCTGACACGATTTATATTTATAGCTTACCTAGACTCGTTAGACTATGACTATAATTCCTTATAATTAGATTACATAATTTCCCATACCTAACTTGTTTTTTATTATCTTTTAGTCTCACAGACTTGTGAGGATTATTATCGGTCCAACTCAATCGCAACTCAATTAAGTCGGGAATTAACTTTCAAGCCCTACTCACCTTTGTTTTTAGGCCTTCTAATTGCAAGTTCTTATTCCCCTTAGGTAAACTTTTAGTTCAAAACTAGTATGTACTCACATTTGTTCTTGTTTTGAGCACAATGCTTAACCAGTCAACTTGTTGGTCGATTCAACCGATTTCTTCACCACCCATACTTTATCTATTTGATTCCATTAAAACACTTGTTGGTCGATTCAACCGATTTCTTCACCACCCATACTTTATCTATTTGATTCCATTAAAACACCCATAGATGAATTTGGACCTTTTAACCCATTATTAATGCCTGAACCCACTTAAAAATTCAAGTTTAATCACAATCATTTGTATTTATTATAACTTTGACATCTTTAACCAACTAAAAATGATCATTTAAAATCAATATAGGCATCCATTTAATTTCATTTGTACTATATGCATACATTGAGTTTCATTTGTACCTTTTTCTTAATGAATTGTTTTTGGTGTACATGTTTAGGTGAACGATTGTCCTCGTCAAGTAGATTAAGGTTTACGTATTTTAGATGAGTGCCTTACAAGTTACAACACATTATCTATTTGTGTAACACTCTAAGCTAATTATGGTTTGATTTATATCTTTGTACACCCTTATTCATTGTCTATAGAAATACTCATTACTATTACTATTGTATAGAAATGGGACCTAGCTGTTGGAAATTATTAAGGCTAATGCTCACCAAAGTGCAGAACTGTGTTACTGCTAAAGTTCCCTAATGTTGCTAAAAGCTTACAGGTGTTGAAGCTGTCTAAGGGTGTACGGGGTGGAGTGCGGGGAAGGCGGGGACGGTGACCGTTCACCACGTGGTAACATCGCTGCCAACTCCACATTTCATGTGGTAAACACAAAAGCCCCGGGAGGAGTCACCGCATGCGTTGTTCTCTTTTTTGACCGTCTGGGTGGCCCCAAAACAACAATATTACCTTTCAACTTATTCTTTTAAATAAATACCTATTTATACATAACTAATGCACCCCACTTCACTCCATTTTATATTTTTCACAACCACTCTCTATATTTCTCTTCTCATTTCTTCACAAATTTTAAATTTTATACTACAATTTGTCAAAATGTTGGATCAAATACCGCTGTTTATTCCTCCCGACAATGGCGATGATGATATATTCTCAAGCAATAGTAGTTTAGTTTTTTGTCAAAATTCTCATTGAACAAGCCGAACTAGAAGACACGGGCACATATAGTAAAAAAAGATATGTCCGTCGTGATCAGGAGAAAGGCCATGAAATCCTTATGGCAGATTATTTTGCCGAGGAGCCAAAATACAATGATGATACAATTGTGAGTGATGTGGAAGCAAATAATCTGTTGTTTGAAGAGGACATGGATGGGAGAATGAAGAAGAGTTTTACACCGTTGCAAAAAGTTACATTGCCGATTAAAAAGCTTGCGACCGATAACACTCCAGATGAGAATGACGAGTATTTAAATATGTCCAAAAGGACAACCCGTGAATGTCTTCAATTTTTCTGCGAAAAAGTATGTCATATATACGCTCCCGAGTTCTTACGCAGACCAACAAGCCACGACGTTGCACTTTTGTACCAAGCTCATGAGGAGAAACATCATCTTCCTGGGATGTTGTTAGGTTGCCTTGATTGTACGCATTTCATTTGGAGAAGGTGTCCGATAGAGTTGCGAGGCCAATATATGAGAGGCGAATCATCAATACCTGACAGTTATGCTCGAAGTGGTGGCTTCTAAAGATTGTGGATTTGGCATGTTTTTTTGTGGTCCACCAGGTTCACAAAATGACATCAATGTGCTCCAACAATCTCCATTATGTCATACTCAGCAAAATGGAACTGCGCCAAAATGTTTGTTTTACGTGAACGACCCCGTATACAAACGTGGATATTATCTTACTAATGGAATCTACCCTACTTGGTATGTTTGTGAAAATATTCCATATCCGCACATTTGGAACAGAGAGAAGTTCAAGAGGTAACACGAGATGACAAGAAAAGACGCGGAACAGGTTTTTGGTGTTTTAAAGTCAAAATGGGGTATACTTAATCGACCAATGCATGCTAAGTCTGTGAAAAAAATTATTTTACATAACATGATTTTAAAAGACGACGGAAATACGATAACACTGGTACACATTCGGAATCCTCCAATCGAGGTCGTTTACGATACTATTGCTTTTAACGAGTTGATGGATGCATATATGCATTGGAGACTAAAACATGATCCCGTAGAGCATTTTGGACGACTAGATTTACCCCATCTTGAGGCGACCGACGACGACTTGTAGATTGAGTTTTAGTTTTTTTATCTTAATTATGTAATTTTTAATTTCAAGATTAAATAAACGTATTTTTTGTTGGTTTAAATTGATGCAATTTTTAATGTAAATAAACGTAATATGTAATTATTATGCATAAATTTTAGAAATAAAAAAATAAAAAAAAAATGAAATGGACTATTCCAACGAGTGGAGCACCCTTATGTTTGAGTGCAAAATGAGGAGTACATAGGAGAGTTGACATGTCAGAGAAGGACTAACTGGGATGGAGAAGGGACTACTCCCCCTAGTGGAACGCCCCTTAGACTCTAATGCTCAAGTTCTGTGAGTCCTGTTGAATAATAGATCTACTGACTCTCTATAGTGTTGTTGACAACAACTTTAGGTAGTGCGCTGATCATGCTCTACAACTGACAACAGTCTGTAGTAATGCCACTATTACTGTAGAGAGTCTTTTTGTCTTATTTGTGCTAGCTAGTCATGTAATAGGACTGTGTTAGTTATTTATTTTGTTATGATCAATGGTTTGTATTGATCTTAGTAGTTGTTGACAACAACTTTAGGTAGTGCGCTGATCATGCTCCACAACTGACAACAGTCTGTAGTAATGCCACTATTACTGTAGAGAGTCTTTTTGTCTTATTTGTGCTAGCTAGTCATGTAATAGGATTGTGTTAGTTGTTTATTTTGTTAATGGTTTGTATTGATCTTAGTAGAATGAATCGTGTAGATTAGTTCTAGCTAGTGCACTACCAACATTGTTAGTTGGTGAGTTCTAGAAGTATAACTTAATTCTCATTTGTAATGTGTGTGTGCTCGTTTCACTTGTAAACATTTTGCAGTTTGAGAGTAATGTATTTTGGAGCTTAAAGTAATTTTTCTTGTTTATATTGTTCTTACAAATTGTTCAAGTCACTAAGTATGATTCTGTCATTCTTAGTGATTTAGAAAAAAAAAGTTAGTTCTTGTTTTTTGATCAACCATCCGGACCAACTAGCTTTTCTCAACTGAATCATTGACTCTGTAGAATTGAAAATTTTATCCAACTAGTATTAGTACCCGCCGCAATGCGGCGGGGTTCTTACGTATCTCTATCATAGTAGATGAAAGTGAAAGGTTTGTTATATGAATTCATGTTTGTTACATGAATTCCTTTCTGAAAGGATTCTTGAATTTCTTAACCAATGTTTTCCACCACCAATTCCAGTGAGTTTAACAAATCAAAAAGGAAACTTGGATAGTCACTGTAATCATATTCGATAACATATATATATATATATATATATATATATTAAAAACTAATTAGCTGTCCAAGTTCTAAAGGAGATTAAAAGATAACTATAAAGTAATATTAAAGATAAAAAGATCCAATTATTAAACTGACAAGATCATAAAAAGCTAGCTTCTTTTTGCAGGTTTATTCTTTGAAATGCGGATGCTTCAAGATGCAGGGTCTTTTTTTTGGCTGTTGATCCGCAAACTGGGGCAAGAGTAGAGGAAGACGGTCTTTGTACCTTCCAACTCTTTGAGGCCGATGATTTTTAATCTGTAAATAACAGCATATATTATTGACTTTCGACTATCTAAGAGACAGAGTAACAACTATGTGAGCATATACACATACCTCGCTCGAACCCTCTTTGCATGCATAACATGCTGTTGCAACTTGCAACAGCTCCTTAGCAGACAAGTGACGGACATTTGACACCACATAAGAACAAAATCCTCATTTGTTACTTTGTTAGTGACAATGAAAGACATGGTACATAAAATAAAGGCACAAAAATATTTTCCGTAATTCCAGGTCGTCCTTCTTTCTTGCTTATACCATTGATGCAAGCAGTGGCTTTGGAAAAGATTTGACACAATCCGGATATTGTGGCTGTCAATCATGCATCAGCTTAACTTTTAATTAAAAAAATCACGTATATTGAAGGGTTTTTAGACATTTTTTTAATAGGCAAGCTCAAGAGATGTTATGCATTTGGTTCGAGTCTATGAAATATATTTTGTTACATATTACGAATGCCAAATTTGAGCCATCCACATGTGTGTACATGTCGCAACCCCCGCCCCCTATCTGTCCCGGGAACGGGCGGCCGCGAACTCAGTATCGGTGGTATCGGTATTTATCAATTTGGCAGGGGAAATTTCATCAGGACCGTAGTTAGGAAATATTTTATCAGAGTAAAACACCGTATTTTATATAAATAAACATATTGGGATAAAACCAAAGTTTTCATTACAAACTGATTTATAATGATAAATCCCATTTTATTGAAATAAAACATCTTCTTTATTTAGGTAACTTTTATAGCCACTTTTCCAAGCATTCAGTGCTGTCCAGCTGACTTCTAGTTGGCTTTCACATTTTGTTACCTGAAACGCGTTTAAAAACATTTTGTCAGTGGGAAATACTGGTAAGTGAATCCCAGATTAACCAAGAAGAGTTTTATCAATGAACAGTATTGAGAGCTATTACATGTTTACATCTACACAATTACTCATTTAGTACTGTCAATCCTGTCTGGTGGGTCATATTACTCATTGGCTAACTCTTTGTCCAATGGTAACGTGTTCCACATTTTGTATAAAAAACCCCAACATACCGGCAGTAATTGAAGAATTACAAGACTCAATCACTGCTAATTATATTTTAAATAATTAAAGGTTTTGTAAAACAATTTGTAAAAAGATTTACAAAAAGGAGATTACTCACATTGCTGTCTTAGGTTTTCTGTAAGGGTTTCCTGGTTGTAATCTATAAGTTACACAAATACACACGCGTTAGTATAATAACCCATTTTAACATTAGTAATACCCTCCCCGAGACGGCATTCCAACGACTACGTCAGGCAGAACCACGACAACCGTTACGGAACCCTAGATCAATCAGGCAGCATATCTAATACGTATCCAGGGGTTATGATACTAACAACGGAGCAGAACTTCGTTATTTTGGGGGGTATAATGCCCGGAAATTATGTTATCTATGCAGAAATTGAGAGAGAGATCGAAGAATTGAGCGACGGAAACTGAAGGCCCGAGCTCCCATTATATAGGAGTTGATTTCGGGTTTCACGCGGCCCGCGTAAGGTGAGACCACGGGATACGCGGCCCGCGTAGTAGACTGGGTAGGCCCTAGCCTGGCCTAGTCATCGCACTAGCTCCGCCATGATGATGACACGTGGCAGCACCGGGTGTCACCTGATCTTGTAGCTGTCGCGGCCCGCGTAGGCAGTAGCCAAAGGCTACGCGGCTCGCGAGCGCCCATAAAATTTTGTTTTTAATTAATTTTTATAAAAATAAAGGTATTTGGGCTCGGTTTTCACATACGGGGTATATTTTAAGACTTATTGGGATATTTTAATATATTTTAGTGTGTCAAAAAAATTTCAGGAGGGTTGTTATATCCTCCCCACCTTATTTTAGAGCTCATCCTCGAGATCTATTGGAATAGGTGTGGATATTTCCTTTGCATTTCTGATTCAAGTTCCCATGTATACTCTGGTCCTCTTTTGGAGTCTCATTTCACTTTGACCAGAACTAATCTCTTGTGCTTGAGGTTACTGACTTTTCTGTCTTCAATTTGTAGAGGTCTTTCTACAAATTTAAGTTGTTCATTTATCTTTATATCCTTGAGAGGTACTACCAGTGATTTATCAGCTAAGCATTTCTTGAGATTAGATACATGAAATACATCATGTATTCCTGCCATTTCCTCTGGCAGTTGTAGCTGATAGGCTACAGGTCCTATCCTTCTAATAATTTCAAAAGGTCCAACATACCTGGGGCTTAGCTTTCCTCTCTTGATGAATCTTACCACTCCTTTCCAAGAAGAGACTTTTAATAACACTTTATCTCCTACTTGAAATTCCAACGGTTTGTGTCTGTTATCAGCGTAGCTCTTTTGTCGATCACGTGCTGCTTTTAGTCGTTCCTTGACTTGAATAATCTTGTTGATCGTTTCTTGTACTATCTCAGGTCCAGATAATTGCTTTTCCCCAATTTCTGCCCAACAGACTGGAGTTCGGCACTTTCGTCCATAAAGTGCTTCGAATGGTGCAGCATTGATACTTGTGTGATAATTGTTATTATAAGAGAATTCTATTAAGGGTAAGTGCTCATCCCAACTACTTCCAAAATCAATTACATAAGCTCTAAGCATGTCCTCCATCATCTGAATTGTCCTTTCGCTTTGTCCGTCGGTTTGAGGATGATAAGCTGTGCTTAGGTTTAACTTGGTTCCCATTGCTTTTTGGAAACTTTCCCAAAAATGAGAGTTAAACGACTATCCCTATCAGAAACAATTGACAAAGGAATTCCATGTAATGAAACTATTTCATTTACATACAATTTGGCTAATTGTTCCATACTGAAAGTTTCCTTCATTGGTAGGAAATGAGCTGACTTGGTGAGCCTGTCTACAATCACCCAGATTGTATCATTACCTTTTCTTGTTTTGGGTAATTTGGTAACAAAATCCATTGTTATCAATTCCTATTTCCATACAGACATTTCTAACTGTTGCAGCAATCCTGAAGGTTTCTGATGTTCAGCTTTGACTTGTGAACAAGTTAGAAACTTAGAAACATAAGCTGCTATATCCTTTTTCATTCCTATCCACCAAAAATTCTTTCTTAAATCCTGATACATCTTATCACTTCCAGGATGCATCGTATACTTAGACTTATGGGCTTCTTCTAATATACGATGACGCAGGTTTCCTAATTTAGGTATCTACATTCTTTTCTTATGGAATCTCCAAATTCCATCGGTTCCTTGTTTAAATTCCTTAATCATTCCTTTTAGTTTTTCAGTATCATCCTTGATAACTGATCCTTGTGCTTCTCTAATCTGATCATTTAAATCTACTTGTAGATTTAATTTAAGAGAACGCACTCTTTTTGGCTTTTCATGATACTTTCGGCTTAAAGCATCAGCTACTACATTTGCTTTTCCTGCATGATACTGGATATTACAATCATAATCGCTAATTCCATCCAGCGTCTTTGCCTTATATTTAACTCTTTTTGTCCGAAGACATACCTTAAACTCTTATGATCGGTGAAAATGGTAAACTTACTACCATAAAGGTAATGTCTCCAAATCTTAAGAGCAAAAATTATAGCTCCTAATTCCAAATCATGGGTTGAATAATTCTCTTCATGATTCTTAAGTTGTCTAGATGCATAAGCTATAACCTTTTGACATTGTATTAATACACATCCATAACCTAATATAGAAGCGTCACAATAGACTACAAAGTCTTCAATTCTTTCTGGTAACGCTAGTATGGGTGCATGGGTTAATCTTGTCTTAAGAATTCTAAAAGTTTCTTCTTGTTTCGGTCCCCATTCAAACTTAACAGATTTACAGGTTAGCTTAGTTAAGGGAATGACTATTCTAGAAAAATCTCGAATGAATATTCTATAATAACCGACTAATCCTAAGAAACTTCTAACCTCGGTTGGTGACTCAGGGGTTTTCCATTTGGTAATCGCCTCGATCTTGGTGGGATCTACATAAATTCCTTCATGATTGACTAGATGTCCAAGAAACTGTACCTGCTCTAACCAAAACTCGCACTTTGAAAATTTGGCATAAATCTTTTCCTTCCTTAATAAACTTAAAAGTGCGTGCAAATGCTTTGCATGTTCTTCCTTATCCTTAGAGTAAATGAGAATATCATCTATAAAGACAATTATGAATTTATCCAAATATGGCTTACATATTCGGTTCATCATGTCCATAAATGCGGCTGGGGCATTGGTTAAACCAAATGGCATGACAGTAAATTCATAATGGCCATACCTTGTTTTGAATGCGGTCTTAGGAATGTCCTCTTCCTGTACCTTCAATTGATGATATCCTGACCTTAAATCGATTTTCGAGAAAAATCGAGCTCCTTGCAACTGGTCGAACAGATCATCGATTCTTGGTAATGGATACCGATTCTTAATTGTGACCTTGTTCAATTCACGGTAATCAATGCACATACGCATCGATCCGTCTTTCTTTTTAACGAATAAAATCGGTGCTCCCCATGGTGATGAACTTGGCTGTATAAATCCTTTTTCCAACAGTTCGTCTAATCGTTTCTTCAGTTCCTGTATTTCTGCTGGTGCCAAACGGTAAGATGCCTTGGCGATCGGTGCCGTTCCTGGTAGCAGATGGATCCTTGTAGGTCCCCTAATCCGTGCGGATCGTAACAGAATCGTCGATCCAACCTAGAGTGCGGAATCCCCTAGATCAGATTTCACTGAAAACGAGTAGAACAAAAATCAAGAACACGATGCACTTTCAATCCTGTCTTCTATTGATTATCCAACACGAAGTTTACAATCAATTCAAGACCCACACGAAATCTCTCAGCTACTTTCTGTAGATTTCTCTAACTCTCTCTCAATGTCTCCAATGTCTACAGTGTGTCAAATGTCTCCAATGTCTCTAGATGTGTGTAACCTCAACCCTAATGCCAAGCGTTGTTTATATAGGACAAGCTTTGCACATGGGCTTTGGTCTGGGCCAGGCCATTCTCCGAGCCCATTACACAGAAATAACTCCCTAACCAATATGCTAAGCCCAATACAAAATATCCAAAGACTAAATAAACAAACTATTAAGCTATTGTCACAAAACATGCACCAACAAACTCCCCCTTGACAATAGCTTCATAGTGTAACCTTGTCTTCAAACATCTTGCAGTCTTTTGGTCTTTGGATAGCGTCAGCTACATAGTTTCTGACATCAACAAACTCCCCCTTAGCTGATGCTTCCAATCTCCAAAACTTTCATTCATTGTAGATCAGCGAACTAGCAATCTTTGGTTAAGCAAGTATCTTCAAATCTTCCATATCTCTTTCTCTTTCTGCAATGTAGTAGAAGGATCCTACCATGCATCTTCACACATTCTTCACTTCACTCTCAATCTGCACTTTACTTGTATTTTGCACTTCATTTTGATAACTACATCAATCTGTTTAGAAACACAAGCAAGTATCTCGAAAAACCATTAGCCTTTTTCACATTTAAAGATAAACCAATATTTTATCTTAGATTGCAAAAACAACTACCTGTCAGTTCAAAATGGGAGATCTTTTAAAAGGAAATATTTTTGGTATTTTTGATATTTTTCAACACACACTAAACTAACTAAACTAAACTCAAAAATATTTACAATATTTCTTTTTGTGAGAATCATGTGCAAGAAGATCATATTAGCAAAATCAAACTGTTTTCACACTATTAGTTAATTCTTTATGTAAATTTCCGTGAAAAGCAGTTCAAGACGATTACCAGTATGTTTGTCCACCTAAACAAAATGCATGAACATTTCAAGTACCATTACCGTGTGATACGTTAAGGTAATTTTATTATACTGAAATATTAGTGTGTCCCACTTCAGGATGTACCCCCACGATCAAGGTATGCACAAAGATTCATCGTAGTAGGTGAGTATACTGAATTCATCCGTTTTCTTTTTCAAAGATAGATAATTGGTGAACAGGTCAGTACTTGCGTACAACAGAGAGACCAAAATATCTTATCGAGGGCTAAGATAAATACCATTTTTGGTACGAATTATGCATTTTGCACTTATTGAATGACTCTCTATGAGAGCTTCTTCATTTTCAGGGTATTGGCATTTTTAGCTCTTTTAAGATATCCTGGTTGTGCCTAGGTCAGCATGTATCTGGATGCAGCAGAAGGACAACCCTGATATCCCCAGATGAAATAACAGAATAAAGACCTAAAACTTCAGATTTTGGCAATCTATCAACGCAAGAATTAAGGTCATTAAACCATACACCACTGATTTGTTCCCACTCATACTCAGTGCATTTAGATTTATATCACATTGGTAAGTTGATTATTTCATGCTTTTGCCTACTGGTAGATCATATGATGAAGCTGCTATCACACTTAAGCAATTTAATTCAGTTTGAGTGTGACAGTCTAGCTTGCTGATGTACTATCATTTCTTCTTTTTCACACCATGAACTCATTTTTGATTTTCTAATTTTTTTTATGTTTTTCATTTTTAAAATTTTACAACTTACTCCCCCTAAACTCACGCACTATCTAAACTCTTTTAGGCTTAGAGGAATTTCTCCCCCTAAATTTTTGTTTTTATGGAGTAAGTTTTAAAAACACAAATTTTAAAAACGAACAGACTCCCCACTTTAAATCTGACAATAGATTTTTCACCAATAAATCATCAATCAGTCACTGAAGTAAATAGTTAGTTACCAATTTTAACCTACTATTCACCTCAGATGCTGTACAGGAATAACCACTGTCGAACACATCAACAGTCCTTCTTGGTCATCCTGCAATCACTCAACAACTCAGTTAGACTTAACAACCCAAACCTGACCGGTTTTGGGTTGACCATGTAAATCCACATACGAAGCTTCTATCCAATATCCATCACGCCTTACTGGTGTCTTGGATCCCGTTGTTGAACAAGACTGATAATTTCCAGTAGGTCTTTGATTGCGAGAGTTCCAATAACCTCTCGGATTTTCTGACCTTTGGAAATTATTATCTTGATACCTTCTTCTCCCATTATTATACCATGAATTTTGAAAGAATTTTGGATGTTGTTGAACATTCGAGTTACTAAAACCCCTATGTCCATTTCATTGTTGAAAACTTCGATTACCAGCAGTTTGGTATCGATTTTGATATCCAAAATTTCTATTTTGACTTTGAAACCGATTTGATTTACCATTATAATGACTAAATTGTGGAGATTTATTTCTTGGTCTATCAAATCTTTTCAAACTTGAAGGTTTAGATTGAGATTCAGGTTTCTTTGTCAGACAACTTGTTTTTACACTGTTGCTTGACCTAACTTGATTCCTATCCTTATCCTCATCAACCTTTTGTTTACCTTTCTTCAAAGGACAACAACTCGCCACGTGCCCTTTGTTTTTTTGGGTAAAGGGTTACCCCGGTGATTTTATAACTTATAAAAAACAAACAAGTAGAAGGTTGACAATACCCTCTAGTTCTCTTAGTGGCATAACTAAAGAGTTCAACAAGAAAGAACAAAATAAACAACCAGTTACATTAAAAACAAATAAAACATTTGTCTTCAATCTTCATCCAAGAAATCTTCCTTATCCATCTTCCACTCTTCCAAAAAGCTCTTGACATTTGACGTTTGCTTGTACTTGAAAGTGATTAACTTTGCTCGGACCGTGCTGATAATGAGATCCACCACCTGTTCTAGAGGTCGCAACCGGTTACTAAAGAATTTCGAGTTACATTCACTCCAAATGGCATAAGCTGCAGCCGCAACCACTAATCTACTAGCAACCGACATAGCTGACTTCGACTTAGCTCTAGAAATCAGCCAATTCGAGATATCCCCCCATGATTCTGTAACAGATTCCATGTTTACCTTCTTTCGAACTTTATGCCAAACCGATTTCGAGTATGGGCATTCAAAGAACAAATGATCATGCGTCTCTAGTCCCGAGTAGCATAACAAGCAGCACATAAGATTCATAGAGCCCGTAACGGTGTGATTCCATCTCATAATCCGATCTTGAGTCCAAAGTTTATTCTTGAAGATAAGACAACACATAAAAGAATGTTTCGGAATATTGAACGACGACCACACCACTTTCGCCCAAGGTTTTGGCTCATCACGTATCCGAACAACATTCCATACTTCCTTTGATGAGAACGGCACCAGCTTCCCATCAGACTTCATCCATAAAACTCTATCTTGCATGTCAGACAACATAAGAGGCTGAAGTTGGAATAATGACGGAAACACATTCCTCCAATCCTCCGGCCAAACCCATTGGCCATTAATACACGCATCCGTTACTTTAGATTTAACTGTAAATCCATACCTGGCCATTTGTCGCGGAGTAACTAGCTGACGAAGGGGGCAATCATTCGTCCATTTATCAAACCACAGAAAAGTGCTACGGCCATTACCAATCTTACTCCACAAATGATTGCGAAATTTATCCCTGCACTTCATTAGTTTTTTCCATCCCCACAGAGAGTTGGCTTGACCGGAATGTCCCAAAGACTACGGTCACGCAGTCTATGCAACGATATCCAGTTTGTCCATAAAGAGTTCCTGCCCCGAGACAATGCTATAGATGTGGTAGGCCATCAACGACTTATTTACATCCGATATCCGTCTTATGCCCAAACCACCTTCCAATTTTGGAAGACATACATCTCTCCAAGCCACCTTGGCTCTACCTTTCGAACCCATGCCCTGGCCCCATAAAAAATGTTTCATCTTGGTTTCCAACTCCTTAATGATGCTAACTGGTAATATGAAAACGGAAGCCCAATACACATGAATAGAGGAGAGGACCGAGAGAACCAGCTGAAGTCTTCCCGCAAATGAAAGAAACCTATTTTTCCAGTCATTAATACGATTAGACATTCGCTCCACCAAAACTTTGCAGTCTTTAACCAAGAGATGAGAAGCAAGCAAAGGAACCCCCAAATATCTAATAGGAAGTTTCCCTTCATGGAATGGCACCAACCCAGCAATTCTGGACCTAGTAGTTAATGGAACATTACAAAAGAAAATGGTACTTTTTGCATTGTTAGGTACTAAACCAGAAGCTTCCCCAAACTGTTTCAAGGAACGCATGACAACCTTAATCGAGCCAACATCCCCTCTAGAAAATAAGAAAAGGTCATCAGCAAAACATACCTTAATTATCATTTGCTTCTCACATTTATTATGGAACCTGAACGAGGAACCCAGTTCAGCAGCTTTGTTGAGAATCAGCGTTAAAACTTCCATGACCATGGTAAATAAATAGGGGGACATAGGATCCCCTTGACGCAATCCCCGCTTTCCCTTTGTTGTGACATTTAAAACATGATCTTTTCTTATAAGTTTTCTTTTTATTTGATCCTTTTTTAAATGTGTTGGTCTTTTTGTTTTCAGTATCCTCATCCACTTTATGAGATGTACTGTTAGACCCAACTGATTCTTTCAAAGAAACTGGACTATTAGGTAAGTCCACAGCTATCGGATCCACTACTACTTGTGCAGTGGTTACAAAATCAGCTAGCTCATCTTCAGTTGGTAAAAATGAGTAATCTTGATTTCCAGAAGATGAAGCTTTAGTATACCCCACCACTGTTTTATCATTACTCCTTTTTAAACCTTTTTGAATTTGAGTTCTGACTGACGAAGAATTTTCAAAATTGTGTAACTTCCCCTGAAGTTCTACAATTTTGGCTTGTGCATCAGCCAATTCTGTGCACTTTTCTGAAAGCTCGTTAATATTTTCTTTCACAGTTTCACGAGCCAAATCAATGACCTGCAACAGTTCATTGACTTTGCTTGTTAGACTGCTAATTTCCTGTTCATTTGATTTGAGTTTATCTAAACAATTTGACTCTCTCTTAATCAAAAGAACATTTAACTCTTTTCGGTTTTCCAAATCAGCTAACAGAATTTTGTTTTGCTCCGATAGTTTGGTAACTTTACCCTGTAGTTCAGTGCAATTAAGACATGAATGACTTACAGATTCTGATGATACCTTCACCTCTAATGTAAGTCCGTTCACATCCTTCAAGCTCTTTGATACCTCTGCATGTTTCTTTTCGGCATTCTCATCATCTGCTTCCTTCTTCTCTTCTTCCTCAGCAGCTTCCTCTCCAATCTTCACAGCTGCAAGCTCAGCTATCAATGCTTGATCACAAGTAGTTACTTTTGAAGAGATCTCATAACGTTTTTCCAAAGTTTCCCACAGATCTCTAGAATTCCCATAGTTCTTGAAGGTATGCTTAATTCCCTCAGGTAAGGATTTCATGATCACTGCTAAAGCTCTCTTCTCGGCATCAACCACCCATCTCTCAGATTCATCCATCTTCTCATAAGAAATCACCTTAACTCTTCCTTCAACACGACGTGTAGGAGCAACATATCCATCTATCATACAGCTCCACATTCTCGTATCTTCACTTTTCATAAATGCCTCAAACTGCTCTTTCCAGTCAGCATATTCTTTGACGTTTTTAAGCTTAGGCCAGTTTTTAACAACCTCACTTCCATTATTCATCTTAGCCATCACGCAGCGTAAAAGTTTAAATGTATTTTGGTAACCTGTGTCAAAATCCAAATCTAACTTCTCTACTGGTCCTTTTCAAGCTTTTACCGTAAGCGACCTGATAAAACCGTACAAATATTTTCGGAAATCTGCTTTTACCAAATTATACCGTTAGATTCGTCTCGAGATTACGATTCCAATGATATATAATGTCAAAAACCTATTTCGGGATTTTCCAGAGGTTTTTTTTTTGTCCTAAAAATCCAAGGATTCCAACGGTTCAAACGGTTTACTGAGATGAGTTACGGATAATTTTCTAAACGCGAAACAGTGAAATTTTTCTTACGCAAGCCTTGAAAAATTCCACCTTGTCCGAAATGAATCCTTTTTGTCCGAAATGATGTTGTCTGGCCCGAAATCAACACCCTCAGATCCGAAATGGACAAAGTTGATCTGAAATAAGACCTTTTGATCCGAAATCAACTCCTTCTAATCCGAAATGAGACTGTCTGGTCTGAAATCCTTATGTATAATCCGAAATGCAAGCTTAATTGGTCCGAAATGCAACTTTTCTATCCGAAATGGAACCGAAATTGATGCTGTTTAGTCCGAAATCCAAGCTGTTAATCCGAAATGATTGATTTCTGATCCGAAATTGATCCGAAATCCTTGAGTTTTATCAGAAATTGTCCGAAATCCAAGCCTTTTGATCAGAAATGATCCGAAATGCTTGAATTTTATCCAAAATTTGCAGCAGAACTCAAGAACAGCCTCCAAACACGTCCAAAAACGCCGATTTTCTGTAGAAACGATTCTGAACCAAGCCAATCAAGAGCCAACGCTTTGATACCAATTGTAGGTCCCGTGAGCCGTGCGGATCGTAACAGAATCATCGATCCAACCTAGACTGTGGAATCCCCTAGATCAGATTTCACAGAAAACGAGTAGAACAAGAATCAAGAATACGATGCACTTTCAATCCGGTCTTCTATTGATTATCCAACATGAAGTTTACAATCAATTCAAGACCCACACGAAATCTCTCAGCCACTTTCTGTAGATTTCTCTAACTCTCTCTCAATGTCTCCAATGTCTACAGTGTGTCAAATGTCTCCAATGTCTCTAGATGTGTGTAACCTCAACCCTAATGCCAAGCCTTGTTTATATAGGACAAGCTTTGCACATGGGCTTTGGTCTGGGCCAGGCCATTCTCTGAGTCCATTGCACAGAAATAACTCCCTAACCAATATGCTAAGCCCAATACACAATATCCAAAGACTAAATAAACAAACTATTAAGTTGTTGTCACAAAACATGCACCAACAATCCTGAATTCGACTTCTCTGTCTGGCGGTAATCCTGGTAATTCTTCTGGAAACACATCTGGAAACTGAGATACTACTGGAATATCTTTCAGTTCTTTTCCTTTAGTGTTAGTGATTATGGAAATCAAATACACTAAAGATCCTTTTTCTTAAATAACTTGTTGTTTTCATCACAGAGGTGAATTTCGTGGATCTAGACGGTTTATCTCCTTTAATTGTGATCTTTTCGCCCCTTGGTGAGTTTACCTGAATTGACTTTTGTTCACATAAAATACTTGCTTTATTGGCTATTAACTAATCCATTCCTAATATAATATCAAATCCTACCAGATTCATGGGGTAAAGGTTTGCAATAAACTTTTGATTTAAAATTTCTATTCTTGCTCCTGCAAGATTTCAGAAATCTTAATGGTTTCCCCATTTGCTGTTTCTACTAGACATTCTTGTGAGAGTTTAGTTAATGGTTGATTGAGAAGTTTGCAAAATGAAGTATTAATAAAACTTTGGTTTGCACCAGAGTCAAATATCTACTTTAGCAAAAACATCATTAACTAAAAACGTACCGGCTATCACGTCCGGAATCATCTTGGCTTCATCTGCAGTCAGAACAAATGCTCTAGCATTTTTAGTATTCTTGTTCTTTGTAGCTGGAGCTAATTTTGGACAGTTTAGCTTGATCTGGCCTTGTTCTACGCAGTTATAGCATATCCTGTTGTTAGGCTTCTTCCTGCAGTCTTCTTCCTTGTGCCCAGATATTTTGCAAAAGTTACAGTAGATAGAGCATCTTCCAGAATGCTTCCTTTTGCAATACTTGCAGTAAGGTGTAGAGGTAGAACCTACATTTTTCCCACAGTTGGAATTTCCAGAACGAAATTCCTGTGTAAGCCTTTGAGCTAGGTTCCTCCTTTGGTCCTCTTCTCGCGTACGAACTAATTCATCAGTCAAGGTGTTTGCTAGTTCTACAGCTTCTTCGATGGTTTGGGGTCTAGCTGCCTTGACTACATGCCTAATTTCCCCAATTAATCCCCAGATGTAACGGGAGATTAACACTGGTTCTGGTGATGCAAGGGTTGGTACTATTCTAGCATATTCAAAGAATGTAGTAGTATAACCCTTACTATCGATTCCAGTCATTCTAAGATTTAAGAACTTATTTGCTATCTGTTCTTTTTCATTGGAGGGCAGAATTTCCTTTCTACCATATTCTTAAATTCCTCCCATTCTATATTATAAACCCTATCACTTCCTCTAGATTGAAGGATAGTGTTCCACCATTCTAAGGCTGAGTTTTTAAACAGATTGAAAGCAAACATTATCTTATCCTCTTCCGCACATTTGCTTATTTTTAGAACAACCTCAGTCTTTTCTAACCAGCGCAGAGTTGCAATGGCCCCTTCATTGCCCGAGAATTCCATTGGTTTGCAGGACAAGAATTCTTTGTAAGAACAACCATAAGGCATGGTCCTTCTTCTTTTGGGAATGGGCGCTTGAAGTATGGGTCCATTGTTTATGCTGTGTTCTGGTTCAGTTGGTCGCTTACTGCTATGTTTACTTTTATTATCCGCTTCCCTAACTGTTTGGATAATAAATGACATCGCATCTATGATTCCTTGTGCCACTATGTGTTGGACGACACTATTATCCACTTGGTTTCCATTGTTATTGTTGTTCGGATTCTCATTATTCGGGTTATTGTCGTTCTGGTTATTATCATTCTGGTTTTCCTGGTTCACTTCGTTGTCCATCTGAATTTTTAACATTTACCAATTATTAATGTCACAAAATAATATTTAATACAATCAATCACATAACATGCAGGTTGATCAAAAAACGTCGAGCATTGCAACTTACTCTTTCTTATATATATAATATGCATCTAATACAAGCCAACACTGGAAATTAAAATTATAATACAACTGAAATGGAAATTACACTACTAGTAGTAGGCATCCGTAGTTATTATCTAGATGTATATACATATATATATATATATATATATATATATTTTTCATACACACATATTATATATTATTATGTTATTATTACTATTATTATTATTATTATTATTATTATTATTATTATTATTATTATTATTATTATTTCCTCCTCTATCACCTTCACTGATATGGATTCATCCAGAAATCCATATTGCACTCGTCGTACTTCCAGACGAGTCGCTCTCCAACCTATCTCATTCTCTCGCTACTTTCTCAAATTTCCTCACCGAATATCCTAAGTTCTTGCACATTTTCTGCACTCATTCGGGGTGCAGGTTCTGGGACTGGGTTCGGAATCTGGGGTGCGGGTTCCTGGTACGGGTATGGATTCTCTAGAATCTCTCTAATGTACTGATCACTATCGTAGCAGGGATCTAGAGGGTCCAAACCTGGGTGTGCTCCTAGATTCGACATGGGCATCTCTTCTGGTATCGGGTAACGTTGCACGTAGTCCCTATTGTCGTCCCACCACGGGTCGTAGTTTGGGTCTAAGGGATTGGGTGCTGGAACCCTAGGTATCTCTTCTGGGTTAAAATCATGCATTTCAACTTGATTTTCGGGGTTGTTTTCTATTTCAATCGGCTGGTTAGGGAACAATGGTAGTGGTTGGGGTGCTATCATTTGCTCCAGGTTAGGGTCGGCTGTTGTGGTTGCTAGGATATGGAAATTGGCTAAACTCCTATTTAACATATCCTGGGAATGGGCATGGGCATCGGTTTCTCTTTTAGCGACGTCTAGGACTCTCTGTTGTTGCAACTTTTTCATTCGTTTCCTACGCTTATGTGCTCCCCTACTGAACCATCCTCTCTTTTTAGGAGGGAATGGCTCTTCAGACTGAGCCTTAAACACGAATATTCCTTCTTCAGTATCAGCTGAATACCCTGAGAGGGCAGGCTGTGAAGATGTGCCTTCGCTTCTAGGTGAACCAGACAACTGATGATACACGTCGGATGGTCCTTGGTCGCTCATACTGTAAACTAACAAATAGTCAAATAACATACAACAATAAAATACAAATATGCACGTATTTCCGTAATTTATTTCCTAACACTTTGAATAACTTTTGGTGTCAGCAGAACACTTCTGTGGCTGAATCAGTGGCTTAGCTCTGATACCACCTTCTGTCGCAACTCCCGCCCCCTATCTGTCCCAGGAACGGGCGGCCGAGAACTCAGTATCGGTGGTATCGGTATTTATCAATTTGGCAACGGAAATTTCATCAGGACCGTAGTTAGGAAATGTTTTATCAGAGTAAAACACTGTATTTTATATAAATAAACATATTGGGATAAAACCCAAGTTTTCATTACAAACTGATTTATAATGATAAATCCCATTTTATTGAAATAAAACAACTTCTTTATTTAGGTAACTTTTATAGCCACTTTTCCAAGCATTCAGTGCTGTCCAGCTGGCTTCTAGTTGGCTTTCACATTTTGTTACCTGAAACGCGTTTAAAAACATTTTGTCAGTGGGAAATACTGGTGAGTGAATCCCAGTTTAATCAAGAAGAGTTTTATTAATGAACAGTATTGAGAGCTATTACATGTTTACATCTACACAATTACTCATTCAGTACTGTCAATCCTGACTGGTGGGTCATATTACTCATTGGCTAACTCTTTGTCCAATGGTAACGTGTTCCACATTTTGTATATAAAACCCCAACATACCGACAGTAATTGAAGAATTACAAGACTCAATCACTGCTAATTATATTTTAAATAATTAAAGGTTTTGTAAAACAATTTGTAAAAAGATTTACAAAAAGGAGATTACTCACATTGCTGTCTTAGGTTTTCTGTAAGGGTTTCCTGGTTGTAATCTATAAGTTACACAAATACACACGCGTTAGTATAATAACCCATTTTAACATTAGTAATACCCTCCCCGAGACGGCATTCCAACGACTACGTCGGGCAGAACCACGACAACCGTTACGGAACCCTAGATCAATCAGGCAGCATATCTAATACGTATCCAGGGGTTATGATACTAACAACGGAGCAGAACTTCGTTATTTTGGGGGGTATAATGCCCGGAAATTATGTTATCTATGCAGAAATTGAGAGAGAGATCGAAGAATTGAGCGACGGAAACTGAAGGCCCGAGCTCCCATTATATAGGAGTTGATTTCGGGTTTCACGCGGCCCGCGTAAGGTGAGACCACGGGATACGCGGCCCGCGTAGTAGACTGGGTAGGCCCTAGCCTGGCCTAGTCATCGCACTAGCTCCGCCATGATGATGACACGTGGCAGCACCGGGTGTCACCTGATCTTGTAGCTGTCGCGGCTCGCGTAGGCAGTAGCCAAAGGCTACGCGGCCCGCGAGCGCCCATAAAATTTTGTTTTTAATTAATTTTTATAAAAGTAAAGGTATTTGGGCTCGGTTTTCACATACGAGGTATATTTTAAGACATATTGGGATATTTTAGTATATTTTAGGGTGTCGGAAAAATTTCAGGAGGGTTGTTATAGTACACTTCATTGTTGAAACACAATTTGGCTTTAAAAAGTGCGACCAGGCGCAAGGCGAACCGGAAAACACCAAAGTGCCTTTTGTAGGAGGCTGATATGGAAAAGCAGCTGATGAAATTACGAATGGTTCTTGTTTAAAAAAGGATGATTTCCGAAATGAACATAAATACATCGATTAATTCTATGAACTTATGTGAGAGTCTTATAGGTGCGTATTTATGCTATGAAGTTATAGAGACATATTTCTAAAATATTAAAAAAAATGAAATCCATCAGTAGAGTAAAGTAAAGTTATGCTTTTGTGAGTAGAAATGTTACTTAGGTTTTATTCACATTTAATAACTAATATTAGTATATATACATGTAAAAACTTTATACCTTCTCTTCTTATTCTTCCTTGGATTCTGAACTGCTTTCTTGTTTTGTGTTTTTCTTTTGGGCCTTGGTATTTTTCTCAACATCACGTGGCACACCACCG